>NC_077222.1:43982570-44142512 GCF_024763615.1 Phlebotomus papatasi | reverse complement strand
GAAACACACATTTTTCTCGATTTTTGCATACAGGCTTCACATTCAGGATGATCTGTCCAGGAAACAAAGGATTTGTCAGGCATGGCACATGGTACATTTTATTGGGGATTTAGTGGGCTATCTATTTTGGGTAGTGAGATAAATGGCAACCCCGTAGGGAAAAATTTAGTAGAAGGAAACCATTGGTGAAACACGACTTTTCTTTGAACTTGCATACATGTATCACATCCAGGATGATCTGTCCAGGAAACAAAGGATTTGTCAGGCATGGCACATGGTACATTTTATTGGGGATTTAGTGGGCTATCTATTTTGGGTAGTGAGATAAATGACAACCCCGTAGGGAAAAATTTAGTAGAAGGAAACCATTGGTGAAACACGACTTTTCTTTGAACTTGCATACATGTATCACATCCAGGATGATCTGTCCAGGAAACAAAGGATTTGTCAGGCATGGCACATGGTACATTTTAATGGGGATTTAGTGGGCTATCTATTTTGGGTAGTGAGATAAATGACAACCCCGTAGGGAAAAATTTAGTAGAAGGAAACCATTGGTGAAACACGACTTTTCTTTGAACTTGCATACATGTATCACATCCAGGATGATCTGTCCAGGAAACAAAGGATTTGTCAGGCATGGCACATGGTACATTTTAATGGGGATTTAGTGGGCTATCTATTTTGGGTAGTGAGATAAATGACAACCCCGTAGGGAAAAATTTAGTAGAAGGAAACCATTGGTGAAACACGACTTTTCTTTGAACTTGCATACATGTATCACATCCAGGATGATCTGTCCAGGAAACAAAGGATTTGTCAGGCATGGCACATGGTACATTTTATTGGGGATTTAGTGGGCTATCTATTTTGGGTAGTGAGATAAATGGCAACCCCGTAGGGAAAAATTTAGTAGAAGGAAACCATTGGTGAAACACGACTTTTCTTTGAACTTGCATACATGTATCACATCCAGGATGATCTGTCCAGGAAACAAAGGATTTGTCAGGCATGGCACATGGTACATTTTATTGGGGATTTAGTGGGCTATCTATTTTGGGTAGTGAGATAAATGGCAACCCCGTAGGGGAAAATTTAGTAGAAGGAAACCATTGGTGAAACACGACTTTTCTTTGAACTTGCATACATGTATCACATCCAGGATGATCTGTCCAGGAAACAAAGGATTTGTCAGGCATGGCACATGGTACATTTTATTGGGGATTTAGTGGGCTATCTATTTTGTGTAGTGAGATAAATGGCAACCCCGTAGGGGAAAATTTAGTAGAAGGAAACCATTGGTGAAACACGACTTTTCTTTGAACTTGCATACATGTATCACATCCAGGATGATCTGTCCAGGAAACAAAGGATTTGTCAGGCATGGCACATGGTACATTTTATTGGGGATTTAGTGGGCTATCTATTTTGGGTAGTGAGATAAATGGCAACCCCGTAGGGAAAAATTTAGTAGAAGGAAACCATTGGTGAAACACGACTTTTCTTTGAACTTGCATACATGTATCACATCCAGGATGATCTGTCCAGGAAACAAAGGATTTGTCAGGCATGGCACATGGTACATTTTATTGGGGATTTAGTGGGCTATCTATTTTGGGTAGTGAGATAACTGGCAACCCCGTAGGGAAAAATTTAGTAGAAGGAAACCATTGGTGAAACACGACTTTTCTTTGAACTTGCATACATGTATGACATCCAGGATGATCTGTCCAGGAAACAAAGGATTTGTCAGGCATGGCACATGGTACATTTTATTGGGGATTTAGTGGGCTATCTATTTTGGGTAGTGAGATAACTGGCAACCCCGTAGGGAAAAATTTAGTAGAAGGAAACCATTGGTGAAACACGACTTTTCTTTGAACTTGCATACATGTATCACATCCAGGATGATCTGTCCAGGAAACAAAGAGATTTGTTAGGGAAAATAAATCCTTTGAAATGGTTACTTACCAGAGAACTCGTTCAAAATTTTTTTATGTTCGTAAAGAATTTTCAGAGAGAAAAAGTTGGGAAATTGTTACATATCAATTTCTTTTTAGCCAAGACACACACCATAATTTTCAATGAAAAACAGAAATTTCCGCAATTTTCTTTTCATTATTATATAATTATTTCAATTTTTTCTGTGTTTTTTAGCCGAGACACACAAAAAAATATTTGAATTTGCAACGGTTTTTCTTAGCCAAGACACAAACCCGCGTTCGGCTGGCCTTCGGCCAGCTTCAGGGAGGTGTAAAAGTAGTTGAAACAAAAAGATTAAACTGCTTAATAGAAATTCATTAATAAACAATACTTTTTGGCCAGAGTTCTTCAATAAATGCTTAGAATATTTAAAAAAGTTACCTTAATAAAAGAAATTAGCGACACGGAAATTTTTTATTTTTTCAATTTTTTTTGAAACCCCTGTATGAAAAAAAAACTTTTAGGAGACTTGGATCTGCTACTCATGAATCCCAAAGCCAGGAACTTCGAAATTAGCACTAAACAAAAATTACTCTACGTACAAATTGCTCATCAGTAGAAATTCTTCCTGTAGTATTGAGTTTTTTTTTTTGTTTGAGGCACTGAAGATGTGATATGTCACTACGTTAAAAATACACAGAATTTTGTTTCTTGATAAAATTTATTTACGCTCTTGCTTTAAAACACCATGACTGTGTTCTGTAACAGAAGCACTGATGTCTCATGATCTAGCAAGAGTGGGGTGTAGAATAAATCTTATTCGAAGAGTCCAAAGCCCATATCGTCGTCTTCACTCTCTGACTCTTCCTTCTTATCATCATGCTTAGCATCGCTTGATGGTGCCTTGTCACCTGCCACTGACACTGGACTTAGAGCAGATGCAGCAACAGCAAACTTGCTTGGATCTTTGATGTACTCCTTAATTGTTGTGGCCTGTTTGAACTCAACTTCTGTAGTCGCAGCAATAGCCAAAAGGTTCTTAAAACCATTGGCAATGCTATGTGGTGCTGATGCGAGGGTAGGATACCCAATTTGCAAACACAATGCTGCCAAATTAGCGACTCCCGATTGGAACTTAGCACGCAAATCTTCTGGCTTGATATCCAAGATTTCGGGAGAGAAAATACTCCCAGAATCATACACCTGTTCAATCAGAAGTCCATATTGAAACGGCGAAATGTTCAGCATATTGAGCAGAGCAGCTTCGGAAGCACCGACTTTATCTCCAGGTTTCAAGATGGGCACATCATTAATAATTTCAATAGTTCCTTTAGAGATTTTCGTAGGAATAGATAGTGCTTGGAAAAATGAAGTTTTCTCCGGGCCAAGACCAGTGTTTTGAGCAGGAATGATAACTTCAAGCGGAGCAATAGCACCAGCACGTGCAGGGGCGCGCACTTTGCTTTCAGTTAGTTTGTCACGCACTTCGTTTAGGTCCCCCTTCGTAAAGACAAAACCCACATTACCGCGTATATGTGGCAACAGTTTTTCCAGATTAGCATTATTCTCCAAGTGTCCACGGATTGCTTTACGCATCATTGTATTTTTGCCCATGAGGACCACTGCCATGCCTCTAAGTGAAGTGCGAATGGTTTGCATTTGACGAGAACCAACATTGTCCGCTCCGACGATGAAACATTTTGGATATTCATCAAAGAGTTGCTGCAAAAAATATACATCTTCATTATTAAAGAGATTTTCTTAATATAGATTTAAAAATGGCCTATTTTTCACTTGAGCCAATAATGGGTTCATGTCGTAAGCTAAGCTTGTATACAAAATGATTATCATCCTTTTTTCAATTCTTTTTCTGATAGTACTTACCACAACTTTAATAAAATAATTTGCTTTCCAAGTGGCTTTGTTCTCCCTACCCATCTCTGCTGATTTAGGGACTTCCGTAGAAATTTAAGAACTGTAATAATAAGAGTATATTTTTCTATTAAATTGTGAAGTATTATTATTTCCTTAGTTGCATCTGTTATTTTTCGTTAATAATATAAGGAAAAAAATAAGTTCCACATACGGATGAAACAAATAAACAAGAATTTATTACACACTTACCAAATCCAGACACGTTTCCTTAGAATGACAGCAAAATATGAAACGTATTGCCATATAGGAACATTATTGCAGTCTTATAGCAATGAGTTACCCGATGGCCGGATGTACATATACCATAAAACAAAAATGCGTTTTAAGAAGAATAATTCCCAATAATTCAGACGAAAGGAAATAACATCAGACAATCAGTGCAATTGTCTGATGTTATTTCCTTTCGTCTAACAAGTATTGGGAAATTGGGGAAATTATTCTTCTTCTATGCAGTTTTGATTTTTGGTTACATCCGGCCATCGGGTAACATTGCTATAAGACTGCAATAATGTTCCTATATGGCAATACGTTTCATATTTTGCTGTCATTCTCAGGATACGTGTCTGGATTTGGTAAGTGTGTAATAAATTCATGTTTATTTGTTTCATCCTCATGTGGAACTTATTTTTTTCCTTATATTATTAATGAAAAATAACATATGCAGCTAAGGAAATAATAATACCTCACAATTTACTAGAAAAATATACTCTTATTATTACAGTTCTTAAATTTCTACGGAAGTCCCTAAATCAGCAGAGATGGGTAGGGAGAACAAAGCCACTTGGAAAGCAAATTATTTTATTAAAGTTGTGGTAAGTTTTATCAGAAAAAGAATTGAAAAAAAGATGATAAACATTTTGTAGCTTAGCTTACAACATGAACCCATTATTGGTTTATGTAAAAAATTGGCCATTTTTAAATCTATATTAAGAAAATCACTTTAATAATGAAGATGTATATTTTTTGCAGCAACTCTTTGATGAATATCCAAAATGTTTCATCGTTGGAGCGGACAATGTTGGTTCCCGTCAAATGCAAACCATTCGCACTTCACTTAGGGGTATGGCAGTGGTCCTCATGGGCAAAAATACAATGATGCGTAAAGCAATCCGTGGACACTTGGAGAATAATGCTAATCTGGAAAAACTGTTGCCACATATACGCGGTAATGTGGGTTTTGTCTTTACGAAGGGGGACCTAAACGAAGTGCGTGACAAGCTAACTGAAAGCAAAGTGCGCGCCCCAGCACGTGCTGGTGCTATTGCTCCGCTTGAAGTTATCATTCCTGCTCAAAACACTGGTCTTGGCCCGGAGAAAACTTCATTCTTTCAAGCACTATCTATTCCTACGAAAATCTCTAAAGGAACTATTGAAATTATTAATGATGTGCCCATCTTGAAACCTGGAGATAAAGTCGGTGCTTCCGAAGCTGCTCTGCTCAATATGCTGAACATTTCGCCGTTTCAATATGGACTTCTGATTGAACAGGTGTATGATTCTGGGAGTATTTTCTCTCCCGAAATCTTGGATATCAAGCCAGAAGATTTGCGTGCTAAGTTCCAATCGGGAGTCGCTAATTTGGCAGCATTGTGTTTGCAAATTGGGTATCCTACCCTCGCATCAGCACCACATAGCATTGCCAATGGTTTTAAGAACCTTTTGGCTATTGCTGCGACTACAGAAGTTGAGTTCAAACAGGCCACAACAATTAAGGAGTACATCAAAGATCCAAGCAAGTTTGCTGTTGCTGCATCTGCTCTAAGTCCAGTGTCAGTGGCAGGTGACAAGGCACCATCAAGCGATGCTAAGCATGATGATAAGAAGGAAGAGTCAGAGAGT
The DNA here is from genome assembly GCF_024763615.1 of Phlebotomus papatasi. Classification (NCBI taxonomy): domain Eukaryota; kingdom Metazoa; phylum Arthropoda; class Insecta; order Diptera; family Psychodidae; genus Phlebotomus; species Phlebotomus papatasi. The sequence continues at coordinate 44,136,815 of NC_077222.1, read as the reverse complement.
GAAGACGACGATATGGGCTTTGGACTCTTCGAATAAGATTTATTCTACATCCACTCTTGCTAGATCATGAGATATTAGTTCTTCTGTTACAGAAAACAGTCATAGTGTTTTAAAGCAAGAGCGTAAATAAATTTTATCAAGAAACAAAATTATGTGTATTTTTAACGTAGTGATATATCACATCTTCAGTACCTCAAACAAAAAAAAACTCAATACTACAGGAAGGATTTCTATGGATGAGCAAATTGTTGGTAGAGTAATTTTTGTTTAGGGCAAATTTCGAAGTTCCTGGCTTCAGTTCCGTATGCTTAACTCTTTCGTCTCTTTTGGGACTCTGAGTATCCAAAGCAGCATATGAATATTCTGTGAAAAACAGTGTTTTTTAATTATTCAGAACTGATAAAAATAATATTCTTATCGATGACTAAAGACTATAAGGATGTCCAAATGTAAGATATTTTTTGTAGGACCTCAATTAATTCCTGAGTTTAGATATTTTTGATTAAAAAATGGTGAAATTGGCTTGCAGCATATGCTGCGGTCCGGATCCGGAAAGAGTTAAATAAAAAATAAACTATACATCTACCTATCTATATTTCTATTATTACTTCATATTTAATATTTTTTGTAGAGGCATGTAAAGCAAAAAAATTTATATGGATATAGTATGAACAGAAATTAAACGTAAAGAGTCTTCGTATGTTTTCCAAAATATTTCACTTCATTCGAAATAAATATTTAACATTTAAATTTCATTTCATTCGGTTCTGTTGAAAAAAATCATGTTTTGGTATAATTCTATTGGTTACAAATTCATTGACATTTATTTGACTACTTTATTATATTTTTTGTTTTTAGATGAGTTATGGGTCTTACCTCTTACGTCCTGTAATTATATTTTTATGTTTTGTAATTACATTTTTAATTTTCTTAGCTCACTGAAAAAGAATATATTTTTATTATTTTACATTTTTGTCTTAAAATATAAAAAATTATATAAAAATTTAATAGTACAATTTAAAATCTGCTAACATGAATATTTCGGAATTTTCCGAATTTACGAGAAAAATATTCGTGCAACGACATAATATACCGCCGATAAAACACGAAGCAGAGCGAAGAGGGGATGAGGCGCAGGCGCAGCGCAATATAGGCAACGTCATAGCAAAATTCCGTAAGAATTCCAATGGAAAACTTGCGTCCAAATGGCTAAATTCGCTGGAATTTGATGCTAAAATTCCACTAAGTTTTCCTATGGAATTTAAAGCCGGAAATTCCATGGAAATCATAGTGCTCCATGGAATTTACTAGTACGACATGCTGGAATTCCAGCGTTAAATTCCGCGGTATTCCGCGGAAGATTTATATGGAAACTCACACGTGAAACGTCCGCGGGATAAGCTGGAAAAAACATATGGAAATTTCCACTATTTTTCCATAGTGTTTTATATGGATTTTTCCACTAGTTTTCTGAAATGTCAAACAAATAAAATGGTGTTGCGGCAACTTTTAGAATTTGTTTCCAAACCTTCCGCAAACATTTCTAGTGATTCATGTGGCAATTATAATATAATTAATTATGCGACACTGCGTTTCGTGTAGATAATAATGAAGTGATTACATTAAATAGGTCGCCAACCTAAAATAATACTTTTTTTATGTTAATTAATAAATATTTTCGAAAAAATTATTTTTTTTTACAAAATATTTTTTTATTGCTTAAAGTGTTAATTCGTTATTGCTGATTTAGTAAAACATATTATAATCCTCGTAATCTTTGCTATTTCTTTAATATTCGGAAGTAAAATCACGAGGTGCATGTGACAGCTTCATTTTTTCTCCATTTTATTTTGGTGGAAAAATCCACATAAATTCCACGAGCATTTCCATGGATGTATTCTATATGAAAAATCCAGCATAAATCCATTAAATTTTCCTTGGAACCTATTATGGAAAATTCCTATGGAATTTTTTAAGGCAAATAGTGGAAAATTCCGAGGATTTTTTCGCTTGTTATTCCTATTCCGCTTTCTTTTGCTATGGGGAATGTACGTAAAATGCTGCACAGCCACGCCGCATATTTTTTTTTAAATTCATTTCACGCCAGAATCTGGTATGGCCAAGTTTATTTTTCTCTCTTAATTAAAGCTTTTCTGACTTTAATGATTACACACTTACACAGTGCACATCTAATTTGTTGGGGAAGAGTAAGTTAATGTAATTAAAATGAAACATTTAAACCAGTTGAGATTTCTTTGTGAAAGTCCAACTAAAACTAAACACGTGGTTAAAGCATGTGCAAAAATATCAGTTTTCTGTGCATTTGAAACTTTGGAATGATTAATGTTCCTATAGTTTTGATCACACAGATAGAGAAAATCGAAAAAATATACCGTGTTGAAATGTAACTATTTTATTTACATATTCAACCCCGTGTTTTTTCTACATATGTAATAATGGTCAGCATTCTAAAAATCTGTGTTCCACTGAGTTAATTTTTTCATGATTAACTTTAAGTACACGCACAGATAGAGAAAATAAAGAAATTCTCGTAATTAAAACAAAATCATTTTGCTTTTAATTCCATGGATTTCTAACAAGATTAATATTTGCTGGCTGTGAATTTTACTTTTGATGGTTCAAAATAAAGATATCCGTGAAAAATAAAAAAAATACTCTTTTATTAGACTCTGCGTTCAGTTCAGATCATTCAGATGCAATTCATTTGTCGGCATAGTTTTTGTCCCATTATTTATAGAGATATTTCAACATTGTTCACACTAAATTAAATGTTATTTTTTTTAATAAATTAACCGGCGTAAAGCCCGGCATCAATTTTTTCTTCTTCTTCTTCTTCTATTTTATGTAAGGCTGTCGGACTCACTCGGGTCCATCCAGCAACGAAAAGATTCGCAGTTGAATAGGCTGCGACGGTGGTGACCTCCTAATTTGTTCGGAGCGCGGTGGCCACCATGATAAACTTCTTCTAGTTCAGAGCGGTGGCCACCGCTCCAGCGCCACTGAATGTGCATTGACTAGTAGTCACAAAGGGTCACGCTATGCTAAATTCCCATAAGGTGACTGGTAGTTGTTCAGGTATTCTTGTACTGTGGTACCAACCGCGAACTTCCGTTGCTGGGAGCCAATCAAATTTTTTCATTTCACACAACTGGAGATGTCAGTGTCACCGTCCACGCTACGTAGAGTCGTAAACAATTAATCGGATGCAATCGCATGTCGTCGTCAAGTTGTGTCACCCACCACCCCCCGCTAGATTGGCATGCAAGCTCCTTATTGATCATGCAAGCAATTGTCTGAGTGGTTGGCAAGACGTGGATTTTCTCAATAAATTGAGTTTCTAACGTGGCCCGGTGTAGTATTAAAGATGTTTCTTAAAATTTTCTTCGTTTTGTGCGCTATATCTTTGAATGTTATACTTGGTCAAACATGTACCAATGCACAGGTAAAAGGAGCTACATCTTATTCGACATCGGATGCAACAATAGTTAGCCAGATCGCATTTGTCACTGAATTTTCTTTGGAATGTTCTAATGTTGCTACTGAAAGAGTATCTTTGTTTGCTGAAGTAGATGGCCGGATTACTCCTGTGGCAATTATTGGTGATACAAAATACCAGGTATATTGATATATAAATTTATTTTGATGCTTTTCGATTATTATTTAAATTAAATATTTCTTCCAGGTAAGCTGGAATGAGGAAGTCAAAAAGGCTCGCAGCGGAGACTACAATGTAAAGCTGTATGATGAAGAAGGTTATGCTGCTGTACGTAAAACACAGAGATCTGGCGAGGATAATAATGTGAAACCCTTGGCCACAGTTGTTGTTCGTCATTCAGGCTCCTATACAGGACCATGGTTTAATTCAGAAATTCTGGCAGCTGCACTTATTGCTTTTGTAGCTTATTTTGCTTTTTCAACAAGAAGTAAAATTCTCTCTTAAAAATCGAGGCGTCGTGAAGCCCATTTTGGCACTCAGACTGTTTGTGTCAAATAAAATCTTTATTTATAAAAACAAAATCTGTTTACATATCAACATGCAGCTGAAGGAAAAATATTTACAGAAAACCCATATGTAAGGAAGTAAGGCCCTTGCATTAAAAATATACGCAAAATCCGGTATTATTATAAGATACATCGACAGTAAACAATTTTGTTAAAAATTACTAATGAATGAGGAGCCACCGCTGGCCTAACCTGATTTTGGGTAAATTTGAATTTTTCCATTTCTTGAGCTTAAAATTTCGTTTTGAAAGAAATAGTCGTGATAAAGTGAAAATAAGTTGCGTAAAAGCGCGAAGAGATAAAAACGTATTAATAATAAACTACTATTTTGATAAATTTGTGGTAAACAAAGCTACTGCGCATGCTTAGAAATATATTCATAGTGCATTTTACAAACACAAAGAAATATATTTTGTGATAAAAACAGGACGACTTCTTGGGATTTCAATAGTTACGAAAGAAAACTGTGAGGGAAAGAAAAAAGTTCAGAACGTAAAAAAGTAATAAACGAGTAAATTTTGCATTATTATTCGTTCGTTATTGCTCAACCCGCTCAACCCTACATTAAAGTGTCAAAAAATATAGTGAAAAAAGGTGAATTATTTTAAATTTGTTTTACTTTGAAAACAACGCCATATATCATATCCATACATTTTTGTGGAATAAAATGCCACCCAGTCGTTTGGATGGTCTCTATCGGAGTCTTTTGCTGACTAAATTCTTTTGCAAAGGTTGGGGAAAACCTGAAAATCTCCAAAGGTGAGGTTATGTCACAAGAAATTTTCCTTTTTTTAACTTATAAAGAAGCTCTACTAATTAATTGTGAGACGTATAAAATTTCTACTTTAGCTGTATCTAAATTCATTAACTAAATAATATGTTGCATTTAACTTTTTTTTACATATTGCATATGACGTCATAAATGGGGTGATAATTTGGGCATAAAATGACATTGAATTTGAAGAACACACAATGCAAATAAACAAACTTAAATAAAAAAATCCTAATATCTATTTTCAGATTATTTGAGTTCCGCAAAATTATTTCAAATCGCGAACGTTGCAGATATCTTGTGCCATCGAACTATCCCGTGGAGATAACAAAAGTGAGTAAATTCACAAAAAGGACAATTGAACAGAATCCTGTTGGAAAAATATATTTTAAAACAATTTTTGGTTTTTCTTTACACAGGACGAGAAAACATCAGAATGTCGTGTTTTAGAAGGAAAATTTGTAACACCATTTTCACTCTACTTACCTGGCCTAGTTCCAGAAGCTTCCCAAGAAGCCCATTTTCAAGTTATTCTACCCCATAAGTGGAATGACGATAAGTTTAAACCAATGTGCATACATCTCGCTGGTACTGGAGATCATGTAAGAAAAAATTGATCTATTTTCTTAACACTAAACCTACCGAGCCCGGTAAAATTAACCTTTTCGAGATATTTCTAATATTTACGTAGACTTAAACGTTCAATTGCCACTCCTAATGCCCAAGGCACAATAACTTTTATTTGTAAACATGTTTTCAAAATTTTCTATGAGAAAGAGCGAGATGACTAGATCTACATTTAATTCTCTCTCATTGAAATATCAAAAATATGTTTACAAAACAAAAGTTATTGTGCACTGGACATAAGTCATGACATTTCTTAATCCATGGTGATTATATTTTTAAGTACAGTAGAGTCTCTTAAATCTGAACCTCTCAAATTCGAACGACGTTTGGATTCAAAATGTCAATTGTGGGGTTATGTTAAAAAAATCGTATTCTGGATGATTGAAAATCATATTTATGTGCTTATTCCTGAATGTTTACGTACATTATGATCGTATAAAATGAAAAGGAAGTATGTTACCACTAAGACTTGTGAGTAAGTACGGGAATTTAATTCAAAGTACAATTTAATCTCACACAAATTTCGTTAGTTTTGAAAAAATCGTTCGAATTTGGGAGGTGAGAAATGTCAAAAATACCCCCCGAGCGTTCGAATTTAGAAGACTCTACGCGTCTACTGTATTTGTAAATCGAATTCTTTAAAGTTCGGTTATATGTTAAATTTTATGGATAAAGAATCGCGTCGAGCACTATTCTTGGCGGGCCGAAATGAATAAAATTGGTTCAACGCGATTCTTTACCCCAAAAATTCAACTTAAAATCGAATTTTTAAGCATTCCGAGTTGTAAGCTCTGGGGTTGCCTCTAAAGAATGTTAGGTACTATAAGCTTATCTGGGTTTATTATCACTGGTCATTTTTTACTTTAAATAGTTTGAGTATAGAAGGCCAATAAAAAGTCCGGTGAATTTTGGTATAAGTGTAGAGCTTAAATTTCCCGCCTTATAGCAATAAATGCTCTGCTGAGGCAAACCTAAATATTCAAGACGCAATGTCTGCCTTCTAGGCCAGCAGCGCCTCTGGTGATGGTGGAGACGACTGTAATAGTTTAGTCCAGAGGTGTGCAAGAAACCGTTGAAACCGAATTAACGTCAAAATAAGTTTGTTATAGTAGCGCTTTGACCATTGACGCACATGTTTCATTTGACGTTAATTCAGTTTCAACGGTTTCTTGCACACCTCTGGTTTAGTCGATCGTACGATCTCAGTGAGTACGAACGTGAGTTCGTCTTGAGTCGTACAAGTGGTAGGACATAGTGCGGAGAGCTCGCGACAGTCTGGAGCCCACACCAGTCGATTGCATAAGCAGGTCACCTCCTAAGTATATTAGATTTAAGAGTAGATATTGCTTGCCCCCTATATAAGGGAAAGCGCTCTACCTTCGGACGATTTATGCTTCGCACAAATAATGTTATTTTTTCAATGTGTTATAAGATCAATTTGGACCATTATAATATTTTTTTTTATTTTCTGGTCCAATGCCTCAAATGTTTAGAAAACAGATATAGTAAGGATATAGTTGAAGTTTAGTTCGCTGGCGTATAGGGACGGATCGGACTTCTTCAGATGTAACCTATAGTCAGAGGGATCTTGATGCAGATACAAAATACTAAAAATGCAGAAAAATTGCTTCATATACACTGGTTCGGGGAGCTTAATTTTTTTCTAATCTAAAGGTATTAGGCCCGGCTTTAACATACTAAAATTTGAGACAGGTTTATACCATAGGGGCTGAGATATTGTGAAAAAAAAATTTTGGGGATGGCGAGAAAGTTCTAAAGTTGTGGAAGGGGGGATGGATTTAAAATCACCATCTGATGTCGTCCACCCTTATATTAAACGTTTACCAAAAATCGGTTGTCCATATCTATTTCTGTTTTCTCGCCAGAAGGGCTTGTATTTGTACTATGTTGAATCGGCCGGCCAAATGTAACGAAAATCGTAATCTATGAGGTTCAAAACGTGTATATGTATAATATGCAAATTTTGAATCCGATATGATGAGATCGCATTTCAGACCACAGAAACTGAGATTGCAAAGAATCTCAGCTAAAACCCAAGAAGCCCAAAAATATAATAATAATTTTATTTTATTTCAGTATTACTGGAAAAGAAGGACTCTGTCAGCAAAGCCGTTACTAAAAGAGGGAAACATTGGTACCATTATTCTAGAGAACCCGTTCTATGGTGTCAGAAAACCCAAAGATCAAAAGTATTTATTGCAAATCAATTTTTTTTAATGAATTTTATTATGAACATTGATTCATTTTTTAGACGTTCCAGTTTGCATAATGTGTCCGATATATTTGTAATGGGAGGATGTTTAGTACTAGAATGCTTGGTTTTATTACATTGGTGCGAAAGGAATGGATATGGGCCACTTGGAATTACAGGTCTTTCTATGGGTGGACATGTATGCAACTAAACAAAATAATTATCTGTAAATGACTATACGACATACTGAAATTTATTTAATTTAATTTAGATGGCGTCTGTGGCAGCAACAAACTGGCATAAACCATTGGTTCTAGTCCCGTGTCTATCATGGTCAACAGCATCGTCAGTATTCACCCAAGGAGTCATGACACAGTCAATAAATTGGGATATCCTAGAGACACAGTATTTTGCAGATGGAAATTACCGTGAACGTCTAGCTAAAATGGTCACAATTGTCGATGATGCGTTCTTGGCAGGACAACGTTTTGTAAAGCATTTTAATGAATCTATGAAGGAGCTACAAAAAGATATTAAGGAATCCCGGGAGTATCAAACAAAAGATATTTTTGGAGTTGATCGTTCCAATAACACACTCAATTTGTCCCCTGCCTTGCTTGAGAAACTTTTATCACGAGATAAAGGACGCTTAACAACTCAAGAAGTAAATGAACTGAACGAAAAGATTAGGGAGGCACAACAGAGATATAGACTGAAACCAATTTCAGTATCTGAAGACATCAAAATTGTGAAAATTCGTGAACTGCCTAAAGGGAATTCTGTGGAGGATGCTTTGAAAGTTCTAGCCATTTCTAATGGATTGCTTGTATATGAACCACCAACAACGGGCAACGTAATAACTACAGCTCTCTATGATGGTACAACAAAACTTATGAGCTATATAATGCCAAATAGTGATGTATCTACGGCACATGATGACAACAATGGCAATGAAGTTGAATTATCTGGAAAAAAAGCTTGGTGGGAGAATGAGGCACTACAATTTATGCGCGGTGTGATGGATGAATGCACGCATTTAAAGAATTTCTCTATGCCATATGACACATCTCTAATCATAGCTGTTTGTGCCAAAGACGATGCTTATGTCCCACGTGAGGATTGTACATCACTTGAAGAAATTTGGCCTGGAGCTGAAGTGAGATATTTGGACGCTGGTCACGTCAGTGCATATGTATTGCATCAGAAGTTGTTTAGATCGTGCATTATTGAAGCTTTTGAACGCGCAAAGAAATTACATCTTCCTTCTATTAATTCCCCAAACAAATTATCTTCAGAAGAGTGCAATAATCAATAAATGTTGTACATAGTTCCACACAAATTTATTTTATTAAATTCCTTTTGATGCCTTACAATAAGAGATAAACATGCCTGTTTAACAATCTTCTTCAATAAAGATTTAATGAAGCTTTTCAATTCATTTTTAGGAAATCAAGTTTAATTGTGATACTGTTTATAAAATATGTGATTGAAAATAAAAATATTTCTTTCTCACTTTAATTTTTATACGATATTAGTATATTCCTTAACGATTTGTTAATATTATTATTTTAATTAATATCTTAAATTGACGCCCTTTAGTGAAAAGTTACCAGGGTGGATACCCCGAAACACTGAATAAAAGAGTGTTTTATCAAATTACAATATTTTCGAATTATGAAATAAATACAATAATGGTTGATGCATATATTTAATGATACAAAAATATCGTAATATATATTGAACCCTTTTATTCAAGATAACATCAAATGGCGTAGTGGCGTCATCGGGGTATCTACCCTATAGGCTTTGAATATTACGATTTTTTAATGCGATTCATCTTTTAAAACTAATACAATTTTTACTTAAATTTTTTTGCAAAGAAAAATGCCAATATTAAACTTTAAACATCTATACTACAACTTTCAAAAAGAATTTAATTTCTAATTTAAATGTTTGTTACACTTTTATTTTATTTTATTTACTATTATTTCATTTACTTAGATTTGATATATATAGAGTAGAGAAACCATTTAATGCCATCCATAATAAATTGGTACTTTTCTTTAATTATTTATTTAAAATATTTTAGAAGTGCATTTCGATTTTGCATTACGAAATTATATAAAATTATATAAATATATTAGGGGCGCCATGAAATGAGGTATGGTATGACATAAAGTGGTTTTTTCCCTTATCTTCTAAAATATTTGTGATTATGGATACTTTTTTTTAATATATTTCCTGCAATGTTTATTTAAGAAATACATCTCCCAATTTTGTCAATATATAAATAAAAATGATAAAATTATATTCTAAATTAAATTATTTATATAATTTTACCTAATTTATAATTCTAAAACTAAATATTTAATCTTTCTTATCATGATTCTCCTCTGGGTCGCGTTTCGGTTCTGAAACAAAATTAAATCATTGAGTGTTGGAGATTCCCATGAAATTTTGATCATAGTTTTTAAACTCTATTTAGAATTTGGTCCATTTATTGATTAAAAAGTGGTCTTGGTTCTCAAAAATTTATTTTAATTAAACTTCATATCATTAATACGTGAAATTAATGCGAGTAATAGTAATGTTTTAGATGTGAAAACTTATTAATATTTTGGGTCAATTTAAACCTTGGGTTAAGTCTACTTTTTTGTCAATAAATAGATCAAATTAGTGGTAAATATGAACTAATTCAAAAACACAATTTAGAACGCTTTAGTAGCAACAATAATTTTGAAACATTAAAATTGTAAAGTGACATTGGAAATGTCATCACAATATTTTAAAATTTCACTTTGAAGATACATCCTAATTTTGCAAATTTGTGAATTTTTTTTTTGAACTTTGTGATTCCGCTGCATGATTTGTAGAAAGTTACAGATTCATAATCTGACCTACTTTTAAGCACATTTAACAAAGACTATTTTCTTAGCTAACTAATTGTACAACTCTAGTGAGCATTAAAAATTAGGTGAAATTAAAAAAAAAAACATAAAAAGTCTTGGTGACAATCAAAAAATAGGTTTCTAATTTTATATTGAAAAAACAAACGATCACGAATTTTTTTTAGAAGAACAGTGTAGAAGACGCGTTCTAAAGTTAATTGAATGTATAACATGTTACTTTGAATGAAACAAATAAATGAATCTGCGATAAATATCCTTTTCATATAATGAGACATAATCGTTTTTGGATTTATTGGAAGTAGAAAGTGTCTCAATAAAAATCTACTCTACAATTTAATTCTTCAGTTCCTGTCTAACACAGAAATACCATAATTTAAGCCTAATTCCACACCCAGAAGCTCCATTCATGGGTCAAACATTTTAGTATTTTTAGTTTAGTCTTTCTATAGGGGAGGGTGGGGCTGTTTAACGACGGGGCAGTTTCAATTTTTGCATATTCTTCTTATCCCTTTGAAAGGAATGGAATAGAAGTAACATAATTGTATTAAATTACCAGTAGTTTTATGATTATTATAAGGCACTTAGCGTTGAATGAAATCTAAGACGGTTCTGATAATTTTCATTTGAGTTTCGAAAGTGCGTGAGGGGCAATTTCATGCAAGCACACTGAGAAGTTTCCAGTGTCTAACAATTTACTTTTTTAATTAAAATTAACTTAAAATGATCATTGAAAACGTTTTGTAGCTGTTTTGTCGATAAAGTTCGAAATTATTGAAAGTAGTAATTTCTAAAAAATCATAATAATAATTAAAAAAAAATCTTTCAGTGTTTTTTAAGTGCTTAAAAATTATGAATTTAATTGTTTTAACTCTTTCGTCTCCTTTTGGACACTAGGTACCCATGGAAACAACAATTTTTTTAGACTACCTAGAATCGATAAAAATCCGATTCTTCTGGATAATTACAAACTATAAGGATGTCCAAATCTAGGATATTTTTTGCAGGATCCTAATTAACTCCTGAGCTTAGACATTTTTGGTGAAAAATCGTGAATTTTCGATTTTCTGCTTCCTTGCAGATATTGTGACTTTTTTGATATTTCTACACAGAGAATAAAAAGAGGTCGAAAATTGTCAAAAAGAGACAAAAGTTGGTTAACCCACGGAGTTCAATTTGTAGTCAACCAATTTGATTACCATTGGTGTGCGATATTGTCTCCTTTTTGTCAACTGGAGACAAAAGAAAACTATTAATTGTCAAAGAGAGACAAACTGAGGTCGGAAATTGTCAAATGGAGACAAAAATTGGTAGTCTTGGGTAGTCCAATCCGCAGTCAATCAACTTGTTGACCATTGGAGTGCGATTTTGTCTCCTTTTGTCAAAAAATTATATCTGTCTCTTTCTGTCAATTGACAAGAGCATTTTCATTTAGAGCGTGAGCGAAAGAAACGTGGGTGTTGTGAATAAACGTTTGTACATTTAAGTTAAAGTGGAAAAATGAGTGTTGCTGGTGAGGAAGAAGTGGAGGATGCTGAACTCCAGGAATTGTGTAGAAATTTTGGGGTAGAAGAACTCTACGAAGGCTTGTTAGGTAATATGTTAAATATAACCTCAAAGTCACAGGAGTCTTATTGAAAATTTTTATTTTTTTTCTAATTAAAGCGAAAAAAGTCTCTGTGGAAATCTTAAAGAATGCTGATTTGATGGATATAGAGGCATTCTTACCCTCTGACGCAACAAGAGTGATTTTCAAATCACATTGGAGGAAGTGGAACGCAGCCTTTCCGGATTCTCTAAATCCGGAAGAGTGTATGAGGGAGTGCCATGTACATTGCCAGAATGTGTCCAATCCAGTACAAATACAAAGTAAATCGAAAACAACATGGTTTTCGATCCACCTGGAAGACATTCTGATGTCTATGCCAGGGAGCAATAATATTAAAGAATATTATACTCGGCATGGAAAGTTTGACAAATATAGGAGAGACGAATTTGTTGATATGATTCTGGACTACATCGACGCACATAATATCCAATATCATTTGAAATAAAAAAAAAATAAAACAAACAAAAAGAGAAGCTTTTAATGAAAAAGGTGGCAAAAGGAGAGAAAATCAGCATACTTTTGACAAAAAGTTAGTTAATGTGGGTATTAACCAATTTGTTGACCATTATGATCTCCATTGATCCAAAAAGGGGCTTGACGCCAAGATTAACCACTTAATTGGCCAAACAGGTAAACATTTGACAATATGTTGGTTGACTCAGGCACTAACCAATTTGTTGACTATTAATGGTCTCTTTTGGTCAAAAAGGGGCTAGGCGCCAAGGCTATCCAACTTTTTGGCGCATTTCCACTGGGAGTTGTCTCCTTTGGACCACCAAATTACCTCTTTTTATTCTCTGTGTAGACCAGAATAAGGAAAAACCTCTCGGGGCCAATAAGTATGATAACTAACAATTACAGAATACAAAAATTCGAAAAACAATTTTTTCATAAATTTTCAAAAAACTTGTTCAAACTTGATGGGAACTCTCGTCCGCATAAATCTAGAGGTCAAATGTAAGGTTATCCCACCAATGCCCGCCATTTGCTTTTTGACAAATAACAAAATTCCAAGCGGGAGCGAAATTTTTGCCAATATGGAAGATAATTTTGACATTTGGCAGCGACGGAGATTGCTTTCAAGGAAGTTTTTCCTATTCTTCCAGATTTTGGTGAATTCTCATTGTTCAGGAAGTGTCTTTTATGCTTTTGAAAAAGCTTAATGTGTCTACAATAACATCGTGTTGAAAGAAATGTGTTTTAAAGTGTTATGTGTAAAATATTATGAGGAATCTGTTGGCAAGCAGGAGCTGGGTGTCTTTCTTAGCACTTCCTGGACATCCCACAAGATACTGGTCAATAATTCACCTTGTTTTAGTTATCAACATCGTACAGAAGTCCTTTGACACTCACAAATAGTTTACAAAATCGATAATATTGGCTTTGGAAAAATTGAAGTTTGTATCCTTTGCGTTCTTTTGGGGACGTGAGTTCCCATGAGTTTTCCAATTTCCCAGAGGCGGACCAACTTGACCAACTTGACCACTAAGAGTTACAATAAAGTGACTTTTACTGAAATTCGTTCACTGGATATGTTGTGGTCCGGAAAGAGTTAATATATTTTCAGAATGTTTTCAGCAAGATATTGTAAATTTTTTAGTATTATAAAAATTCAAAACTTTGAAATACTATTATAAAACTGTTATACTAAAAAGGACATGTTCTAAAGCGATATAATGACCCAACAATGTACAGAATTAGCTTAGCACTACAAAAGACATTTCATTCGTATAAAAATTCAAAGAAAACTGCTCAATTAATGAGAAATACGCTTGGAAATCTCTAGCGATATTTTATTTTCTATGTATGATCAATTAGTGTTCAAATTCTGTTATAAAGTTCTTGTTTGATTATATTTTTAGGTTTTAGAGTCTTAGAAGACTTTAAAATAGTAATTTTAATCAATTCTGATATCGCAAGTTTCCTATAAACACGTTTTATTTTTCTCAAAAATTGCCTCATATTTATCTTGAAAGTGCCCCGCAGTGGGGGACTTTCACACATTCTGCCTTTCAAGTGAAATTAATTTCTCCATAATAGACTAATAAAATTAAAGGATTATTGTTATTATTTTTATTAACCCTAAACACAACTGTAATGCCCAACGCACAATAACTTTTGTTTGTAAATATGTTTTCAAAATTTCCTATGAGAGAAAACGAGATAACTAGATCTCTGTTTCATTCATTCTTATTGAAATGTCAAAAACATGTTTACAAAATAAAAGTTATTGTGCATTGGGCATAATTCACAGAATATACAAAGTTTTACTTCTGTTTATCATCTTTTTGCAAAATGGTCCCAAAATCCATTTTGCAATTTAGGGGTGAAACTGCCCCACCCTCCCCTACTAGGGTAATTCTCATTCAAAGAATATCACAACTTCATACCTTCTTCGTTGTTTACTGTGCTGGCTGGAGTAGGCATTGTTGGTGACGGGCCAGCTTGCGAAGGATACGGCGAATGTAGGGGAGGAGCTGCATCTATTGGTACTTGATGACTTTGTGGAGGTGGTGCTCCGTGCTCTGGATAATGCATTGGTGGGGGGCCAGGACGTGGCCCCATGTAGTGAGACGGTGGTGGTGGACCGTATTGGTGATAAGGGTAAGATGTATATGTGTATGGTTGTTGTGGATGTGCCCCACCGTATGGTGCATAGTAGGAAGCACGATGAGGTCCTCCAGGAGGTGGAGGATATCCTCCATAAGATGGATGTGATGGTAAACCAGGATGAGGTGGAATGCCTGCGTGAGATAAGTGGCTATGAGGCGCAACATGATGTGGAGGTGGCGGTGGAGGATGATGTGTCGGTGGTTGAGACACCTGAGGATCTTGTGGTGGCTGTGGAGCCACTTGAGCTGTATTTGATGTTGAAGGGGCATGACTCGTGTGGGTTGGAGCAGAAGATACAGCTGGTGTTCCGGGTGAATAAGATGGGTGAAGCTAGGAAAATAAATAAAAAGAAAGACATTAATTTCGAAGCTTTCTACTTGTTGTGTTTCTGTATAGTTACCGAAGGTCCAGCAGTTTCAGATCTTTGTTCTGTGTTTGGAGATGAATTGGGTGGATTTGCAGGAGATTCAACATCCGCTTTTTCCGTTTCATTTGATTTAAATTGATTTGGCTGACTTTGGGATTCAAGTGATGCATTCGCTCCAACAGATTGCGGTGTAAGTGTTGACTGAGACTGTGGAGAATCTACTAATTGCGACTCCTCAGTAGTAAGAGCTCCACTTGCATTAAGTGTTGACGCTTTCGAAGCATTTGCCAAGTTGTTGGAAGGTGTTGAAATATTTTGAGCAACGTGTGGTGTATCACTTGTTTTTGTATCGAGCGGATCATTACATTTTGTAGGAGCATCTGTTTCCATAGGCTAAAGAAAATTTATATAATAAAGAATATATAATAATAAAGAAAGGGCTAAAGAAAGAAAGCCTGCTACCTTCGGATACTTTAAGCTTTGTACAATTCAATTTATTCTCTATTTTCCTTATGAATTTCACCTATAGCCCTTTCCGAAAACTTGAGGCATTTGACTAGCTATTTAAAATAGTATTCTGATGGGCCACATTCATTTATAACACATTGAAGAAAATGATTTTTGCGATTGCGAAGCATAAATCGTCCGAAGGTAGCGCGTTTTCCCCTATAGTCAAACTTATAATGTCATTTTTGCTAAACAAACAATAACCTTAAATGTGCAACAAAAGCAACAGTCTGAGTTTATTTTACCTGCATAAAGTGTAGCACAGTCATCTGATAGCATTGCAATTGAGGAAAAGCATATAAATGCATATAATATAAAGCTTATTGAACTACACCAATGGTGAAAAACACTATTTTGCTTAAAATTCTGATTCGATAGTGTGCATAATTTTTGAAAACCTTGAATAATACGTAATTATTTTGAAAACGTCCTGGACTGGACTACAACAATCTAAAATTTCATTAACTTGCACAAAGGAATTTTTGAGAAAAATGAGTTTGAAATTTGATGAACTTTGACGCTATCGCAGCGCCACCTGTGGTGAATTTTTGAACTTCCATTTGAAAAGTGCTTATCGAGACGAAACCAAAAAGGTAAAATTTAGGTCGCTATGTTAATTAGAACCGGAGATAGAGGCCGGTCAATATTCGAACTTTGACCCCTTATAGCTCGGGTCAGGGGTTATGGATCGACTTAAGTATTTTTTGTTTGATAGGTATAATCAAGGGCTACAACATACTAAAATTTCAGCCCGATGCACAATGGAATTTTTGAGTTATTTAATTTAGAAAATTGAAAAATCTTTTTAATAATAGAGCCCCTTGCGGTGGTTTTATGAACTTGTGATGTTAGAAGGGGAAGTGGCATTTCATGAGAGCTTTTCAAAAAGCCCTCACTTTTTAAAATCTGACAATTAGGACCGGAGTTATGGCCATTTTAAGAAATTTTTTTTGGACCCTTATAGCTCGGGTCAGGGAGGTCGGGGGACCTTAAGTTTGGTATTGCTGGAAAGCCCTAAGGCCCAGCTATAACATACTAAAATTTGAGCCCGATCGATGCCATAGGGGCTGAGCTATTGAGAAAACAAAAAAGGGGGTATTCAAAATGGCGGAAGGAGGGGTAGGGGGTCAATGCACCAAGTTGCAATTTTCACCCGATATATAACCTTTGCCGAAAACCGCAAGTCGATATCTCTTTTAGTTTAGGAGCTATTAAGCTCCAAAGAGCGGCCGGCCGGCCGGCCGGGAACGTAAATTAGCCACATATATATATTCGTGATCAGGAAGTGCTGAAACACATTTTGGCCAAGTTTGAGCTCGATCGGACGACATGAAATTTTGTTAGGACCATAGTAGGTGAGATTATTAAGAATCTCACCTAATACTAGAAAAATTAAATTAAATTTTAGAGTTGAAGAATCGCGTCAAGCAAGCTATTTTCGGAGACGGAAACGAATAACATTAGCTAGACGCGATTCGAAAAAAGATCATTAATAAACATTAAAAAGAGAGAGTTGCGATACAGAAAGGTGAAGAAGAGACGGATGCGACCCATCGTTAGAAAGGTCTCAATCACAGATAAAATATACTCAAATTTCATCGATATTATTTCATAAACACCGAAAATGCTGTCCCGTTATAGTTCAGATCAGAGAACATCGAGGAAGGAGATCGACCCACCGTTGGAAAGGTCTCGACCTCAGCTACAACATACTAAAATTTAAAGAGAAATAATCGCTTAGTTTTCGAAAAATTCGACATCAAAATTTTGAAAATCGTTTTTGCGATTAATTGGACTTGCAATTAACTCGGAGGGAGTTATTGTGTTAAAAGAGTTGTAGTAGTCCACGAGAGCTTTCCAAAACACCAAAATTTTCCAAATTCTGAACATTAGAACCAGAGATATGGCCATTTGAAAATTCCATTTTTGATCCCATGTAACTCGGGTCAGGGTAGTCCGGGAGGCTTATTTTTTTTTTTTAATCGAAAGGACCCAGCTATAGCATACCAAAATTTGAGATCGTTACATATTTTGGTGGTGTTCCAAAATTGCGGAAGGTGAGGAGTGGATCTGGTATCACCAATTTCTAGCCACCTGTCGAAATTTAACTTTTTTAACGTAATGTCAAAACGTATAAATCCAAAAATTCGGGCAAGATCTGACGAGCTTCTTGGACCATAAACGCTTAGATTGTAACGAATCTCAGCTAAAAACCTTCCCTTTGCTATTCCAACAGACATATTGATTCCCTTTATCGTTAATAAAAGAAATAATGAAGTGAGCATATTTTGGTAGGTAATTTTATATAACTTTGTCATAGATAAATTAACATATTTGCCACACAATATTTTTGCTTCCTTATAAATAGTTCAATTCAAAAGAGTCCAATAAAATTTAGTTTTAATGAAAAAAATCATTTCAATAAAATTTAATTATTAGTTACATTCATATTTGTATCGCTTAAATAAAAAATAAAATAGGAAAACGAAGTGAAAAAATATCTCGAAATTCTTCTTAACTCTTTCGTCTCTTTTGGGACTCTGAGTACCCAAAGCAGCATATGAATATTCTGTGAAAAACAGTGTTTTTTAATTATTCAGAACTGAGAAAAATTCAATTCTTTTGGATGATTACAAACTATAAGGATGTTTAAATGTAAGATATTTTTTGTAGGACCTCAATTAATTCCTGAGCTTAGATATTTTTGATTAAAAAATTGTGAAATTGGCTTGCAGCATATGCTGCAGTTCGGAAAGAGTTAAAATGAACCGGAACCATGATAGGGAGAGGCAGTTAAATGAATCCTTATAATGGAGTTATAAGCACAAGATATTCGAATTTAAATATAAATGTAATAATTCTTCCAATTTAATTTTTGAAATTCTAAATGAAAAGTACGTATTTGGTTAAAAAAATCCAATAAAAAATGTTTATACTGAAAGAACTAGGTATAGGGTAAAGGCTCATAATTTTGGACAGTCTGCTTATATGCATCGATGTTCCAAGTTTGAAGTGCGATATTTTCAATACTAACTGACTTTTTTGTTACACTTCTTTTCAGAAGGATTGTTTAGAAATTTGGCAAGCTATTTATCATCTCATTTTTACTAAAATTAGTTTTCATACATTTAAAAATGAATTGATATGTAGAGGTGAATTTGGCTCTTATTTTGGACAACTTGTTTATTAATTTGGCCAACTTGGCTGTAAATTTGGACAGCTAATCCGCCTCAATAGGATGCCCATTGTTCTTCATTTCATGAACCAATCTTACCAAGTCCTCTTCCTGTTCATGTAAGGGAAACGCAGAATGTAACAAGAGGCCCGGAAACTTTCCATATCATTCATTAAAGTAAGTTGACTTCGATACTCCAAGTACGTGCGGATTCGCTCATTCCCTGGCCTTTTCGGGGGCCTTTCAAAGGCATTTCTCGCTACATTTCTTTCGTAGAGATGATGCTCCTTTGTTTCTCCAGGTATTTGTCCAACCTAGTCATCACAAAGGCTAAAACTTCACGAAATTTCGTGAGAAAAACACCTGTCCAAAATAAGAGCCATCACCTCACTGGTAAATGTCATAAAACATTTCCCATTTTTCACACGAAAAATCTAATTCACAAGGCAAATCTCACTTCAAGTCAAATGTACAAATCACCACTAACGTGAATCAACACAATATTCAATGAATATTCAATAATATCACTCAAAAAAACCGAAGAAACATTGTTAGTACTTCACCACAGCTAAATAAGAACTGAAGTAAGCCACGAAGTTCTGTCATATTTCTCGTAAGCAATTGCTCACACTGAATTTTCAACAAAGCAATTTCAATTCAAGTCATATTCAAAATTTAACGTATTTAGTGTTAAAATCTTCCAAAAAGAACAAATATTTAGATAGAATTCATTGTTCATCAAATATTGGAATAGAAATCGATCATTTTAATCAATTTATTTTTAGTGTCCAATGTTATCCTCAAAGTGACCAAAATAAGAAACTGGACAAAATTATGAGCCTTTCCCCTATATTTATATAAGTTTTGCTAAATGGCACTGTTTAGCGCTCGCAGTGGATGATGGCAGAACTAAATACTGCCGGTAGATGGCGCCAGGAAGCATTTAGCAGCAAATTTTCTCTTTCATTTTTTTTCTTTTTCTCTCAAAATGTCAAAATGGACTTGGAATTTCCCCTGAAATTATTTATCAACTTGGGGGATATTATAATCACGATTTTTATTACTTATATTATTATAGGAATTATGCTGCGGTATGCTGCCTATAGAGAATGGTCAAATAAGAGTATTAAACATACTCCCGACCAAAAATGTTGCATTTTTTAGTGAATTGCGTCATTATTTTCCCGAGAAAAAAAAATATTTTTTTCTGAGCAAATATTCAGTCGGGGGTTATAAAATTATTCATTATTTATGAAAAATATGTTTTTTCTTTTGCAAAAAGCATATTTTCCTCAATTTTCGCAATTAAATATTGGCATCTTTCATGGAACAGCCATTGATGTATTATGCTCACAGTCGGTCACAACTATTGTAATTGATCTTGAAACAGGATTTTTCTACTTTTTTAACTTTTTATGGTAAATAAAGTTCCAGATGCATTTAAAAAAATCCATTTAAAATTTGTGACTCCCCCACTTAACTCTTTCGCCTCTTTTGGGACTCTGAGTACACAAAGCAGCATATGAATACTTTGTGGAAAACAATCCTTTTTTTTTAATTATTCAGAACTGATAAAAATCCTATTCTTGTGAATGATTACAAACTATAAGGATGTCTAAATGTAAAATATTTTTTTGTAGGACCTCAATTACAATAGACTCTCACTCAATCGGATCTTTTTCAATCGGGCGACGAATTTTGTTGACAATTTTCACGTTTAATTATGAACCTAATTCGCTCAAATTCGCTGTAGTTCTTCCTATTTTATCGTGATTCTTTATAATTGAGCGCCCTTTGTGGAATTTACAAAGGCTTTGACGCTCAATTCTATCGCTAAACCGGATGACATTTTGCCCCATATTCCCGATTGAGAAAGAGTCTACTGTAATTTCTGAGCAAAGATATTTTTGATTTAAAAAAAAAGTGAAATTGGCTTACAGTATATGCTGCGGTCCGGAAAGAGTTAATGAGTTCAATAATGCCTTTTAAAAATACTAAAAAAAAATTTCTATGGATACTACAAAATAAAATATAATTGTTTTATCACAATTTAAGTTGAAAAATTTACATAAAAGCGTTTTTGTTTGTTGCGGCAAATGCGGAAAATATATATTTTTTATGTTATAAAATGTTTTATATTTTACAAGTGAAATAAATGTATGATCCGTGCACGATGCATATGCATAATGTATATGCTGCACTTTTCTATTTATAAATTTTCGATTATAAATTTTCTAAAGCGTATTTTTACGCAAAAAACTACTTTTATTATCGTGGTAAAATAACAAACCAATAATTATCGTTTTTTTAATACTGTACGTATTCTTTTTTAAATGAAAAATTTATTCAATTTGATGATTCATTTTTTAAATTAAAAAGATATGCATTTATATTTTTTAGAAGAGAGTTTTTAAATACCTTTAAAGTCAGGAAAATATGCTAATTTGTTGGAAATCATTTCAAATAATTTTGAGTAGACTGTGTATACCATTAAATAAAAATTATAGAGGCTCTAAATTCTACATGTTCTTGATCTTCTTGGTATTTCCATGAGGTTCCGAAGTTTTTTCAATATTTCTCGAATTTAGAATTCATTAAATATCAAAATATCTTGAGAATTCCCAAGAATTTCTTGGGTTATTAATTTTCTAAAATCACAGCGGACAAGAATTCTTGGCAATGCAATTTTAATTTAGGTGTAGTATATTTTTTTATAAATGAATTCACAATATTTTTTGATAAAATTAGATAAAAAAATTAAATTTATTGGTCGGAAAAGGTTTAAGAATACATATTATTCAAAATATATTATAAATATGATTTTTTAAAATTTTTGTGAATTTTAAATTTTTTGCTTTATTTTTTAATGTCAAATGTTTCTACTCAACTCAGCAAAGACAAAAACCAAGTGCATTAAAGTCTCTCACTCGATTGGGGAAAAAGAATAACTTTGACTAATTGCCACTGCGATCGCTAGTGTAACTTCGAGGTCAGCAGAGCTCAGCTGAAAAAATATATGTTTTCAGCTGATTTGAAAAAGCTTAGCATTTGGTGCTCGCTGGGTAGTTTCAAATTGCAAACTGTTACATATTATTGTTGACATTCCCCTCAATTCTGATATAAACGTAAATATTTAGTTGAATATTCAATATCGAAGATGAAAGATTTTCTATTATGAATGAAAATTTTTGATGATAAAATCTTAAGCTAAAAAAAAACAGAGATTTAAAGTTGCCCACAATTACTTTAAAATTAAAGGCCTCAGGACAGTAAATGAGTTCTGCCTTGCAGTTTTGAAATCTAGCTCTAGATTTATTATATTTCTTATATATTTATTTATTATTATATATTTATTTATTGTATTTATTATATTATTGAAGAGATATTTGTTTTTATATACAACAATATGAACAAAGAATATGAAAAAGTCTCTGGTTCTGATGCACTTTCTAACGACTGATGTAGGGTGGCGGCATTGTGGCCATTGTCTTTACCTATGGCCTCCTCGAAAAAATTTTAAAATGTCACAAAATCATTTCGAAAAACCTTAAAATTAAAAATATTTGATGTGTTGTGATAACATATCACATTTTCATGGTTTTGGGAATGATTTTCTGACAAAAATTGCGACGAGGTTAACTCTTTCCGGACCGCAGCATATGCTGCAAGCCAATTTCACAATTTTTAATCAAAAATATCTAAGCTCAGGAATTAATTGAGGTCCTGCAAAAAATATCTTACATTTGGACATCCTTATAGTTTGTAATCATCCACAAGAATAGGATTTTTATCTGTTCTGAATAATTAAAAAAACATTGTTTTTCATAGAATATGCATATGCTTCTTTGGGTACTAGAGTCCCAAAAGAGACGAAAGAGTTAAAAGTAAAGACAGGCCCAGGCCACAAGAAATGCCATCATCCTATATAATCAATGTGTAAAATGTGTGTTATAAGTGAGTTTATATACAGTGTCATTTATATTTATTTATTGTCTACTATTTTGTTATAACTTACTTCTGACTGTTGAGATGGTTGGGAATCCGATGGAGGAGATGCTGTGGTATTATTTGCTGCTTGTGGTGCCACAGATGATTCAGATTCTTCCACTTTTGGTGGATGAGGAGTTCTTGCAATGGAAGAGTTGGGTTCTTCAAGTTGACGCATTCTTTCTCGGCGCATTGCCTCATACTGTCGTTCCACCATCCTTTGAAAAGTTTCTTCATCCACAGCAGGTTTGCAATGCTGCAACGGGGAAAAATTAAAGCATAATTGTTACAAAAATAGATAGTTTTTTTTTTACTTTCTTCAATTCCTCTTGAAATTGTTCACTGGATTCTACAAATTTACGTTTCTTTGCTTCAAACTTCTCTTCAATTTGTTGCAATTCAGCTTCCAATTTCATTTGATGCATGGTCAACGATTGAACTTGACGCTTTAGAACTTGCATTCGCTGAGTTGTCACAACTGACCGCACGTCAGGGACCACAGCATCAGAAAATATTTCATTAATGAGACGATGATTGCGTAAGAAACGTGCGTATGCTACGTGCTTGAAGGAATATCCATCATCTTGATCTTCTTCGTCCTCTGCCGGTTGAATATCAATACGACGTTCTTGTTGTTGACTTTTTGAGCTTGATCGTGGTGTTTCATGTGGATCACCATCTGCACCAGCTGATTGATCGGACAATTGAAAAAAATAAACAAGTCTTACAAAGGGACACAGTATTTCAAAATACATAAAGCATTGCCTTAAACACTTAAAGCACAGTAAAATAAATTATGTATTTTTTTTTTAGTATAAAAAGCTAATGAGGCAAAATTGTGATATCTACACACGTACACGTACCAGGCTTTGATTTGCTTTTAGCAGACAAAAATGCCAAATATGCAGGTGAATTGTGATATATTTTCAAATTTTTCTCGTATTCAACCTGAAACAAAACATTGTGAGCATACAGACTAAATGTAATGAAATATTAAATATATTTTTTGTTCTATTTTTGGTGTATTATCAATCGTTTTTGGTGATTTTGTGATGTGTCATTTGTGAAGAAGGTGTTTCTAATTATTTCCATTTACCACACAAGATTTTTTTTTAAAATTTTATTAACGAATGATTGAAATTGATTGTGGTTAAAACTTTATGTGAACAAACACTAGCAATATACATTTGCATTATTTATTGGCTGTACCTTTCAATTTATTCGAATGGTACCGATACCATGTCAAATACTCTGGTGTAGCATGGTAATTTTTCAAACTCTCTAAATATATTACCTAAAATATTATTTAATAATTTTTATGCTTTTTCAATTTGAAACATATGTAACACTTTTAGAATCGTTATCAATATTGTCAGGTATTGGAAACATAAATATTCTCTTTACCTTCTCTGCTTCGTACTCATCAATAAATTCCTGTTTTTCTGCGTCTGATGCATCACGCCACATTTGTCCAATAATTTTTCCAATTTCCCAAAGTTTGAGCTCGGGATTCGCTGCCTTCACGCTGTCCCAAATTTTTCTTGAGTATCTCATATACGGCATTATGGGCTTCTCTGGTGGTTTGGGTGGTTTAGGTGCTCGAGGATCCATCTTAATAAAATGTAAAAACAAAAATGTGAATTAGGATTTTTTTTTCATTCATATAAATTTACTTACTGTCACTCCACCCTTGCCAACTTTTTGTGGTGTAAATGCGGGATTACTGTGAGATGAATGTACAAAAGGACTTGCATTATCTTTTCCACGATCATTTGATGATGTTCCTCCAGACGCTCGCAATCGTTCTTATAGAAATATTAAAGAAATTTTAATATATGAATTAGATTAATTTATCTTTCAACTAACAATGTATACGTAAAATTAACATAGAATTTACATCATAATAAATACAAAAGCAATAAAAGCATTTAAGAATTCAGATCAATATCAAGTTTACAGAAAAAGGAAGAATTACCATTATATTGTCTATCAATAAAAATGTGGGCAAAAAGTAAAAGTATAATCGAATTTATTACTTTTTCCTATTGGAAAAATACGAAATTTACCTTTGAGAATGTTGAAAGAAACCGGTGCGACAGGCGACATCATATCTAAAGAAATAAAACAAATAAAGGTAGCACTAATTCTACGCATTCATATTTTAAATAAAAAGCAAATAGACAATAGTTTCTTTCAAATATTTTTCATTAAACTGATTTTCAGTTCTTATGAATGATTCGTGTTATTTTTAATAGTCATTGAATATGTTAAAAGAAGCTAATAATTATTTTACAAAATTTTCCCGTAATTTTATTGCCAGACCAGTGGGGTAAGTGTGCCAAATTTCGGCATAGTTGCATGCAAGCGTCAAAGTTTCAAGTTTGAAATGTAATATTTTAAATACAAATTGATTTTTTTTATTCTTTCTTCTGAAAGAGTGTTGCTGGGAGCCATGTAAAGAGTATACCGTCTTTATTTACTCTAAAATAATTCTTAATACATTTTAAAATGAATAAAAATATAGACATAGCTTTGGTGGCCTATTTCGGCCACCTTCATTCTCATAGTTCCTTGCCCTTCAGGAATTCTTCCAATGTCTTTTTCATGTCATCTCGTTTGTCGAAGCTACATTTTTTGTTATTCTTTTGCATTGTATAATCTCTAGAGTACGTAAAATCTAAAAGTTCATGGAAATTTCAGGAACAAAAAAGGTGGCCGAAATTGCAAGCTGGACGGAATTTGGCACACTTACCCTATATTTGGTAAAATTTTGGAAATCAGAAATTTCGAGTTTTTGATTTCACCGACGTCACATTGTCCGTCTGTATATCTGTGTGTCCGACCGTTACCACGATTAGAACCCAAGCGACCCAAGCGATTAGAGGTAGAGATTTGGACCTTCGAGAAACCCCCTCTCCCTTCGCATAAATGGACACTGGGACCATTAACATGCCCCTTAGTGTCCCCTAACCTTCCCCCACCACTCTAAAACCACGTTTTTTGGGATTGCTCGAAAACGCGCCGTGTAACTTTTTTCATTTTTGGATATGTTTTAGAGAATTCATCCTTCGTCTTTATATGAAAATACCGTTGGGTCATTCCCAATTACGGGGGGATCCCAATAACGGGCGCAATATAGGCAAGACCGTTGAGTCTTGGGCGGATGAGATCTCTGACGCGAATCTCAAAATTGTGAGTTCGAGTCCTGCCCGGTGCAAGCAACTGAATGTCAGGAAAGGACATTTTCACTCTTATAAAAACTTTATATAAATGCATCGCCTCTGCCCAAAAAAAACTGAGAGCATGGAAGAAGCATCCACATTACGAGGAAGGCTGTCTACTCGTGGACTTAGTGGATCTTCGATTTTTCAAGGTCAAAAGTTTAAAAGTGAAAGTGCATTTATCAATCGAATGGTATCATGTTTGGGCTCGTTGGAAAAGTCTTGGAATTTTAATCGGCTCATAACCGCAATAACTAAATTTATTCCAAAATTCAAATCTGAGGCCAACTGGCCTCAAATCAATATCCAAGAAGGACTACATGCGACGAATTCCCAAGTTTCCCTGTAAATCCTCATTTGAAGTAGTGGATAGTCAGCATAGACAAAATTTCAGAGACAAAACATAGATTTGACCACTGAGGAAGACGCGTTAAAGTGTCGAAAGCTTTTGCAAAGAATTTTGTGTTTTCCTGTCCTGAAAGGATAATACCCACTGATACATCCGGAGGGAGTTCATCTCCTTGACCTTTTTATGCTATTTGTCGTCAGTCAGTAATCTACCAAAAGTTAAATGATGTAAAAGTACTTTTGAGGTATAGCATCTAAGTCACGAGTTCAAGCACTTCGTATAGCCTGGGATGTTTTGCCATCCCTTTTACATACTTTCTGATTTATCTTTCTAGAGGCAAAGAACAGCTTAATGAGAAGAGAATTATGCAATATTTTCATGCAATATATACAAAAATGCATGCGTTTTACATCAAGTTAATTTAATAAAACAAATATTTAGAAACCAAAATATTGAAGAAATATGATTTTTTGTAATAGTATTTTAAGTGCATATTCGTAACTTAGATAATAAAACTTTTGCTTAAAAAACATAATATTTCGATATTAATCAACCGCTTCTTCTGTTTTATAATATTTTAGATTTTGATTAGCAATTTTGGCAGTAGTCAAAATTACTAATCAAAATCTAAAATATTATAGAAGATTAGTATTATATTATATATACTAATTTTAATATAAATAAACTTATTAGAATAAATTTTATAATTTTGTTTTTTCTTTTTATTTAGGGTTGAATCTCGTAGTATTGTTTATTTATTTGTATACCAATCAACATTTATGTCTTAACTTTGTCTTTCTGACAATATCAGTAACTTATTAAACAATTCAGAGAAGCATATTGCAGTTATATGCATGTCGATAATAGTGTGAATAGAAAAATGCGTTCTTTAATAATTATTCATGCTACAGAATAATTATATAAAAGCAATTCAGGAGTAATACATGGTCTCATCTTAAATGTATGATTTTCTATGGACTCACGAGAAGGTGAACCACCACTTGGCATATTCATCGCAATTTGTTTATAGTTGGGCGGTAGGGCCATTTTAAAGTACTGCTGAAATTGCAAATAAAATATCGTAAGAATTTTGAATATTTCATGTGTAGAGAGAGAAAAAGGAAATTGTTGACCGGCGTGATTATTTTGAGTACATTTCTATGCCTTTTACCTTGCAAATTTCACTTTAATAGTATCAATCGTAGTTGAACTTTTCACATACACTAAATTTATAATAAAACTCTTCTGTCTTACATTACAAAGATTTTACTTCACAACATTTCGTATGACGCGTTGTTCCAAATGGCAGCTCTGGGTGTTGCTCCGAAAAAAATGGCTGTCTAATTCCTCCCAAATTCCTCCAGCGATTCCGGCTGTCATATTAAAAAATTTCCGGAAACTTTTTAGAGCAAATTGTTGTCAATATTCTTTACTTCTTCTTCTTCTTCTAATATTTATAATTGTTACCAACTTCACGGGAAACCATAATGGATGACGTGTCCCGTCAATTTTGTGAAATAAAGGGACAGATAATCCTAACCGGCTTATGTAGGTGAGATTCTTAATGTGAGCTAACTCGGAAAGCATGCAAATTCGATTTAGAGCTGAAATTGTGGGAAGCCATTCAGTTATATTGAATCAAATTCGTGAAATTATAAAATTTTGTATTTAAACCAAAATATCAAAGATTTGGATGGACTGGCAGAAAAGTGATATATGGGTGAAACGTAAACCAGAAAGTTCTCTATTTCCCATAGAACATGATCTCATCGATTACTCAGAAGCCGAGATAAGCGCGGTTTTTTGTTTCTGAACTCGTTTTTTCGACCAGATCGCCCCAAGTGTTCATTTGGTGAACTTCAACTATATGAAAGAATTGTTGTATTTTCTGAGAATTTCCATTTAAAACCCTATTTTAAGTGTCTTGGTGGAGTAGAGGCAGTCAAATTGGCATCTGAGTGGTTTCAAAGCGTTATTATGGGAAAAGTCATTTTTTTCACACTTAAACAGTAAAATCGGACAGATCGCATTATCTGATCAAAAAATGATGTATGGACGAAATGTAGATACGAATATTCTCTACAATTATGTCGAAGTAATCATCAAAATCGGTTCAGCGACAGTCGAGAAAATTGAGGTTGTGATATTGAAAATGGTTTTTCGACTATGGCGCTCCTGATGTTGGTCTCACGAAGTTCAAGTGTTCTGGAAAGTTGTAACATTTGGTGAGATCTTTCGTTTAAGCCCTCATTCATCAAAATCGGTCACATAGAACCGGAGATATGATTTTTTGAATTTCGTGAATTTGACCCCTCATATCTCCGGTTCTATTGTAATCACAGCGCACTTACGCACCATTTTGGAAACGTCCTAGACTGGACTACAACACTCTAAAATTTCATTAACTTGCACAATGTCGTTTTTGAGAAAAATAAGTTTGAATTTCGATGAATTTTGACGCTATCGCAACGCCACCTGTGGTGAATTTTTGAACTTCCATCTGAAAGTGCTCATCGAGACGAAACCAAAAAGGTAAAATTTAGGTCGCTATGTTAATTAGAACCGGAGATAGAGGCCGGTCAATGTTCGAACTTTGACCCCTTATAGCTCGGGTCAGGGGTTATGGATCGACTTAAGTTTTTTTTTGTTTGATAGGTATAATCAAGGGCTACAACATACTAAAATTTCAGTCCGATGCACAAAGGAATTTTTAAGTTATTTAATTTAGAAAATTGAAAAATCTTCTTTTTGAAAATAGCGCCCCTAGCGGTGGTTTTATGAACTTGTGCTGTTAGAAAGGGAAGTGGCATTTCATGAGAGCTTTCCAAAAAGCCCTCACTTTTTAAATTCTGACAATTAGAACCGGAGTTATGACCATTTTAAGAATTCTTTTGGACCCTTATAGCTCGGGTCAGGGGGGTCGGGGACCTTAAGTTTGGTATTGATGGAAAGCCCTAAGATCCAGCTATAACATACTAAAATTTGAGCCCGATCGCTGCCATAGGGGCTGAGCTACTGAGAAAACAAAAAAGGGGGGTTTTCAAAATGGCGGAAGGAGGGGTGAGGGGGGTGGGGGGTCAAGTTGCAATTTTCATACGATATATAACCTTTGCCGAAAACTGAAAGTCGATATTTCTTTTAGTTTAGGAGCTATTAAGCTCCAAAGAGCGGCCGGACGGACGGACGGACGGACGGGAACGGTTTTTAGCCATCCATATATTCGTGATCAGGAAGTGTCAAAACACATTTTGGCCAAGTTTGAGCGCGATCGGACGACATGAAATTTTGTTAGGTTTATAGTAGGTGAGATTATTAAGAATCTCACATAATAACCTTCATACCGATACTACACCAACTCTTTGCTTGTTTTTCTATATCTTTTTTATTTAGCCATTTATAAATAATATAGCTGGTGATTTTCTTTAATTAGATATTCTATTAGCGAAATTACTTTTGGGTAAGTTATTTTTCATAATTTGTCTGAAGAATAAAAAGAATATCATATTAAAAAAGCCTAAGTAAATAGTGACTATTTCTTATGTATGTGATTTCATAAATTTACATAATTTTATCAATTTTGTTTTAACAAGTTACTGAAGTACAATAGTTACACACATTTCTATTCAGGTCGAAGCACAGGTTTCCACAATCGAATTGGGTTTCTTTAAACCCACCTCTGCAAATTGAAAAATATATAGTTAGATGTTAGATTATTTGCATTATTATTATGTGTAAATGTAAATTATTACTAACTGTAGATTTTTCTCACAACGGTAGAAGATGTTGCATTTATTTGGATCTCGTGCATATCCAACGTCCTGACATACCGTACCACTTGGCGGTGGCAATATAGTTGAAGTAGAAGATGACTTAGTAGTCGTTGATATTGCTGAAGACGTAGAAGATGATTTCGTAGAAGTGGTTATAGAGGGTTCCTTGGTCGTTGTTGATGGGTCCATGCCCCCACCATTGTTAAGAGTGCTTCTAATAGCAGACATTAAGGGATATTCCCCATTCCCACAAATACCACGAATATCATCTTGTTCCAAAGAATAAATCATAACTCCCGCAAGATTTCGAGATATTGCATATTCAGTTTTTTCTTTCACTGAATCAATATTATCATATCCAATCCATTCATTTCCCTTGTAGGCGTAAGGTACTTTTTGGTCATTGTCCCATACAATCGCCCATCCCCCTTGTAAATGTTTCTCACATACCTATTATATTAAAATAAGGTAATGCTAAGAAAAACAACTAATTAACTTAATAAAAATTATACCTCAATGTAATTAAGAGTTCCCGGAGTTTCAGTATAAGGACCAGCTGGTCCTGGACCTGTTGTACGAGCACCAAGACCATTATTGTTCGAATTTGCCAAAGTAAATGATTTCCCATATAGAGGAATTCCTAGTACGAGGCTTGAAGGATTTGCACCTGCTTGTATCCAAGCATTTACGGCTGAATGCTAAACATAGCACAGATTATAGTTTTGAGAGTTAGAGTTTAGCTCTTTAGCGGCCCAGAGAAATCTACTCGACAACCTCGCAGATTAGAATACGTTACAACCATTACAACGATCTTTATATAATAATAAAGAAGTCGTTATAAAAGGATTGAAATCTGAGGCCCAATTTTTGATACTCTCACTCGCACCCGCGAGCTCTTTAGTGGCCGAGAGAAATCCACTCGCACACCCCGTAGATTCAAATCCTTCTGTAACGACTTCTTTATAACATAAAGTACTCGTTGCACGTATACTCAAGAATTTCCGGGGTGTGCGAGTCAATTTCTCTCGGCCACTAAAGAGCTCGCGAGTGCGAGTGAGAATTTCAAAAATTGGCCCTCTGGTGAGGTGTGCGAGTGGATTTTTCTCGATCACTAAAGAGCTGATGAATACGAGTGCGATTTGCATACAATTTTTTTTTACATACAACATTATATGTAGAAACACTAGAAGATTCCTTAGAACTGCTGTAGAGTGGGGAATTTTGACCTGTATTACCATCGTATGCCGAACGCAAATCATAGGTCATAAGCAAAATGTAGTGAACATGTCTAGAAAAAAAATTATATTAAACAATGTAGAACCTAAAATAAAAGATACGCACTTGACCATTTCTGCAGCATTATAAGATGACGAAAGAAAATGTGCAGAAGCTCCAACAGCAGTAGTTAATATTAATCCTTCGTTGTTGAATGCAGTTCTTAGTGCTTTCAAGAGTTCTATATAAGCGACCTTAAAGCATAAAAAATATTGCTCAATATTTTTTAGACTACATAGTTAAGAATACAGTTAAATAGCTTGTCTAAATACCCTGTCAGTAGATGCACCACCTCTAAGACCTGGATACTCCCAATCAAGATCAAATCCATCAAATCCGTATTTTTTACAAAAGTTAACTACACTCGACACCATTTTTGATCGTAGATTAGGGGAGTTAGCCACATTAGAATAAATTGTAGATCCCTCGTTCCAACCTCCCATAGCAACTAGTAGTTTAAGACTAGGATTTTTTTTCTTCAAATTAATAAATCGGTCCAGTCCACCTATTCAGGAAAAATATAATTTTTTTTATATAAATCATGAACACATTACTGACTTGAGGAAATGCTACGAGTGGGTTTAGTTAAAGTGCAAATATGTTAAAATTGTCCCTTAACCAGCACAATTACATATTTTACACTAAATCTATACACTCTGGTTCCATCCTCAAGCCTGGAAGAAGCATCAACTGCTATATAATTTTCACTGTTTATCACCTAAACTTATATCATGCCACGAATCCAATAATTTCACATCTCCCGAAGAGGATAATCCTACGAATGTATAAATTACGTGGGTACAGAGATGTACATCAATATTCTCGATATCAACTTTTCCATTCCCATTGCGATATGTAGCCCATGTTGCAAAATAACAGAAGAATGTATCTATTCCATAAGAATTAGAAAGTTCAATTCTGGGATTAGAGCTCTCACTATAATTTTATTTTGTACCTGTTGCAGTTAAACAAGGACAAACCACTGTAAAGAATGATATAATAAATAAGAAAACTTTTCTCATTTTTAAACTTTATTTTCGTAAACAATACGATGAAATGTCGTTTTTTAAGGAATAATGGTCTTTATATAGTTGTCTGACTACGCCTTATAATTTGATAATTTTTATTATTTTACAACTTTCTTTGATCATTCAGTTACCATTCATACTCATGGAGCTATTATACAAAATATTGCTTTGAGAAGTAATATATAAATATATACTTTATAATCCATGATTGTCTTATCAAAAAATTACCGGAAACTCAGTATAAAAATTGTAATCACATCAAACCACAGCGTATTTAGAATTTAGAGTATTTCAGGACGTAAAATATTTTCTTATCAACTATCATAATTGTGTTCATTCTTCTCGTACCTATAATTTGAGTTTGCAAATTTCTATTTTATCATATTATTCTCAAAGTACAGAAAAGCACAGAAAATATAGCCCGCGAAATTTCAAGAAAATATCCGCGGACGACTAAGATCCGCGGTTCGTGAAGAAAAGCGTATATATAATACTCATGCATATTATATTCATATAGATATGTTAATGTTCCATTTATAATTATATTGACACCTGTAATTAAAAAAAAAACTATACTGTTCTCGATTTTTTTTAATATGTTTATTTACTCAAAGAACTCCACAAAAATATCTCAAAATTTTTGGAAATGAAACAAAATAGGATTTAAAGATATATTTGAAAAATCTATTAAATGAAATTTTCTTCATACTTCATTTCATTTAAAATGCAAAATATCAGGAACTATAGCACATTTTTTGAAGTATTTTTTTATTGGTCTATACTAAATTTGCTCTACAAAATCAACTTTGAGCGATCGAACGCGTAAACAGATTTCAGAAAGATGTATAATAATAACCGTAAAATTTCTTAAAAATTCAATTTTGCCTAAAATTAATATATCTCGAGAATAAAGATAGCGTTACGGATTTTTTTGATTCATCTACTCAAATAGGTCTACAAAAATATCTAAAAAATTTCACAATAGCAAAATAGAATTTCGACATTTCGAGATAATCTAAATCTAAATATTTTTGTACATATTTCCATAATCTCAGAACGCGAAAATTTTGGAAAAGAGAATGCTTATTTTCGCCATCAGGGATGTTCCAAATATCCCTGTGAATTTGAGACCGATCGGAGAAAGTCGAAGAAATTGCTGATTACAATAGGTGTGATTATGTAAGAATTACACCTAAAAATAGCAATATTTATTTACATGGCTTCATTCTGGAAAATTAAAATTTTGCCATATCTTCCTATTGACACTTTAAGATGTGTACTAAAATTTGACGAGTTTCCAGTCATTTGCCTAAACTTTTCCTGCCAAAAATAAAAATGGTTTTAAAGCCCTTATATCCTTTATGTTTATACAGTAATACGGCGCTTCAGATCTAAGGCTTAGCCATACTTCTCTATATTCTTATCAGTCGACAATTTTTGGATTATTTTGACTTAAAAATAGACTATTAAAATGGGAATTAATCTATTTGAATCAGAAGATCAAATTAAATTGGATACTATTTAGGATTTTGAAACCTTCGGAAACTGGGCTAAACCTCGTGGTCTGAAGACTGTCTGTCTAATGTAAGCAAATTTCTGATTTTCAATATTCATTGTCATTCATTCATGTATAAATTCATTTAGGGGAGACCGGGGAGGTTTGGGACACTTTTTCATGTTTTGACTTTGAGACAGTATTCCAAAAAACCACGATAGTGTATTACAATTTTATGCGGTCTATAGGATACTTATGGGTATTGACTTTATAAAAAGTACTCGATAGAACTTGGAAAACAACTGAGTTTTCTTGGAGAAGATAAAACATTTAACTTGACGCTTTGTCCCAAACCTCCCCGATGTGGGGCAGTATGGGACGCAAAAGGTGATGTTTGGGACGCCTTTTTTCTCGCATAATTTGTATTACTAGAACACGTTAATTAATTTTAAATACCAGATTAAAAATATTTCTGATAGAAATAAAAATGTTTCATCTTTTATCTACACTTAGAAATTAATATCAATTTTATTTGTACAGTAGAGTCATTTATTGTCAATCAATTATTTAAAGTATTTTCTTCTTATTTTTCATCTACTTTTCTTTTTTTATTCTAAATATTGCAATCATGATTACCAAATTCCTCAGGCGAGTAGATTTTCTTGCAACTCTTAGTTTTAAACTCATTGATGGATTCCTGTTGGATTTTACGACAACTGCATTGTACCTGTTTTCTCATTATTTCTCTAAATTAGCTCTCATCTTGCCTTTTATGGAGAACTTGTTTGAGAAATTTTCGAAAAAAATAATTTTTAACTAGATTGGGCAAAGATCGAATATACTCTGAGAAGAAATTATTGATTCCCAAGACATTGATGGTTTAATTGTCCCTGTAGTTAGAGAAATCTGATGCACTGATAAACTTTACACAAGAGGGAGATTTCCAGTAGAAACTGGGCATTACTCTTCATTTTGACAATAAACAATTGCATACCACCTACAATCTTGTCGAAAATCAAAGTCCCATTCATCCCCTTTTAGGTGTCCCAAACATCCCCACGTGTAGTTTTGGTATTTAAAACCTTTATGTAAAAAACAAGAGCGTATAATATCTGAAACTTTTATAAAAATATGTTCCCAGATTACACTGCTACCTAATGAGATAAAAAAGTTTTGATTATATATCGCTGATATAAAATACAAAGAGGAAAACTGTGACGTCAAATTTTTCGATTTTTATCAATTTTTAGAAAAATGTTCATAGAATTAAAACAATAAAACTGAGGATATCCATTCTTTTAGTCAAGATACATCTTAATGTTGCCTACGATACAGTAATGGTTAAATCTCATTTATTTCAAAAATTAATTGAAAAAATCGCCTTGTCCCACACTACCCCTGTCCCAAACCTCCCCGGTCTCCCCTATACATGAAATATTTAGAACATAAAATACAATATGGTAATAATATCACCTACTTTTTTGTATTGAAAACTATAATATTTTAAGAAATTGTTATTTTAGGCAGTGTTGTTGAAAAAAATACATACAGAGGCAGTAATATCGAAGTCTTCCTACAGAGATTGTTGTTAAAAAATATGAAATATTCACATAGTGTCAGCAAATTAGTCGGTACTGTTGATGAAAAATATCCTTTTGTCATGAAGGACTATCTAACACTTGATGAAATAAAACTTGCGTCATTATAACCATTTCTTCAAGAAGAAATATTAAAATCGAAATCTGTGGTTCGCAATTGAACAAAAAAGGCATAATGGATTATCAAGTAAGTTTAAGATAAAAAAAATAATTACCTAATAGAATTATTGAATAATATATCAGGACATAGTTATATCGAAAATTCAAAATACAAAGGAGAATGGATATGGTGTTCAACCAAAGAAATTTGATCATAATCACGCTTTTACACAAGCTAAGTTTCATGGAAGACATGAAGCCAATTTTATCAGTGTCGAAGTTTATTTAATTTATAAACAATTCGATATAAATCAGAAATTAAATTCATCTGGTCAAAAGCGCTTTCAAGAAATTAAAAGTAATAATACTTTTATTGATTGTTATATTTTATCAATGAGATATACAATAACGATCGACACAATATTATTAGAGAGCGAATCACGAGCGAAGGAAATGGGAATTTTTGCCAATGTTTATATTTGTCAAAAAGCTATGATGAAAAACATTAAATATGTCCTATGGTACTTTGTAATATTATTCAGAAAACTATTTATATAAGTAGAACAAATTAACCCAACTTCCAGTGTGGCTCTCTTTAATATCATTGTGGTGAAATATTCTGGAATAAAACAGTCGCAATCTTTTGATACTCTTTCAAAAAATGATGATAAATCCAGATCCATAATTTTTTTAATTATATAGGATAATTTAATAAGCAATCATAATGACCTAAATTCCTAGCTTAAGGACCACACTTTCCTATCAGAACAAGAAATTTCGAAATATCATTCTAACTATATAAGATAATGACTACGAAGTGCTATAAATTGTAATTCAAATTTAGATTACATTATTAAGTTGAAATTATTTTTAATAGATTTATTTCCAACCAACACCCCATCCCGGCAGATACAAATATTTATGGAAACATTTGATGGTTGACTTATGATTCAATGTTGGAACACTCTGATCAATATAAAAAATTTCATTGGGTTTCCTGAAGAAGGTTTTTAAAGCACAATGATTTTAAAACATTGAACTATTGGAATATTCGTCTCTATATAATAAAAATCCAAAGAAAGGAATAAAAATATTTTTCATCGGTG
The DNA here is from genome assembly GCF_024763615.1 of Phlebotomus papatasi. Lineage (NCBI taxonomy): Eukaryota > Metazoa > Arthropoda > Insecta > Diptera > Psychodidae > Phlebotomus > Phlebotomus papatasi. The sequence continues at coordinate 44,100,076 of NC_077222.1, read as the reverse complement.
AAGAGGGTGAAGATATCCCCAAAAAGATAGCCACGGACACTATATCAATCAGAATATATTCAAAATGTCCTACAGTTTTAATAAAGGTTGTAATAATCACAATAATTTGGATTTCTTTACTAATTTGAATATATACATATGTTCTAGAATCCTATGTGCAGTATTGGTGATACATTAACAACAGATACTGAAAGTAATCTTCATTATAGCTACAACGGAGTTTGGTGTTATGCATATTAAAGATTACTATGTGTTGATGAAAAACAAAGTTTTAGGAGAAGAAAATTCAGAAACATCACATTAAAAAAAAAGTATTCTGTAATAAATCCCATATAATAGAATGAGGTTTTACATTAAGTTCTTAAAATAATAATAAAGTTTAGCATGTTAGAATTCGCTCTTTGGAAATTACAAGAGACCGCATACATTTTGTTGCATACATTTTCAGGAGGCAGCATAAAGTTTTCAATATTTTTTTTATCTCAATTTAATGGCTGAACAAAAACAATTTATTTCCTTTCTATTTGTAATGAGCATAAATATAAACATCGAAACATTATATATTTTTACCTTTCACGGTATTTTTTTTATGAGTTAGCTCCTTGTCGGTCTAAAAGATGCGTAAATTTACTCAAAATTAGAATGACACGGAACCAATATGCTCCAGTTAGTTCCTTATTTAATAAGAAGTTGAACGATAAATCTATCTTATGCGCCTTTACTTTAAAGTTGGGCAAGCAATCAAAAAGAGTCAAATTTTGAAAAATATTTCTAATAAAGAAATTTAATGACTTAGTATCATCTGAAAAAAATATTAAATTATCTCTTTAAGTGCATTTAAATTTCAAAATTGTCATGTTTTAGTCCCTTGTAATTCCCAAAGAGCGTATTGTAAGCATAAATAGATGTAATAATGGAAGAATCACATCTAAAATTTAATTTAAATTTAAATTACATAAGTGAAGAAAAACAATTTATGTTTTACACAACGAATTACAAAGTTGAATTTTTAATATCTAGTCTTGTAAATAATTTTAAACCCAAAAATTAATATATATTGTTGTTTTACCCATTTTTCTGTTTTTTTTTAGAAATGGACAACTTTATGTACATAATACATAACTATAACATTTTGAGAGATGTAGGATATCCTTCTGAGACAATTAAAAGTTATTTAAAAAAATGTGCAAATTTAAGTAAACCTGAACCTTCTTCTATTGAAGAGTTGATGTATAATTCTGATGAAATGAATATAAAATTTCCAATTGAGAAATATCGTATAAAATGGCATTCTTCGCATTCACACAAACTTATTGAAGAAGAAGCATCTTCTACATATCCAGTAATTTTGAATAAAGTCCTAGTACTTTATTGCAACTTTCTTGAACATAAACTCAAATATGGTAAGTTTGTTATATCAATTTTTCTTCTATGTCAATTCTTATTGATTAACACTTTTTCAGGTACAGAAATTGAAAAGAATATTTATTATGATATGACTATTGAAGGTTTTGTTGATAGATTGCTTGTGAAAAGATGTGTTTCTTTTTTTGGAAAAAAAGATCGATTCCTATTAAGATCAGGAGAGATAGGAAATGGCGGCTTCGAGACAATTGGAACAAGACAGGAAAAATTTCCTCTAGTCATGAGAGATTATTTAACACTTGATGAAATCAAGTTAGCCACATTTATAACAATTTCTTCGTCCTGGAAAAACAATGTAACAGTTGGAGTTTGTGGTCCTCAATTTAATAAAAAAAATAAATTGGATTATCAAGTAAGATACAATATTATTATTTATTTTTAAAATAATTATACCGTCTTTTATTTTTAGGATATTATTTTAGGGAAGAGCCAAAATTGTTTTGAGTGTGGATATGGTAAAAGACCAAAACAAAAAAAATCTGATGAGGTGGAAAAGCTATTTGATAAAAGGTTATAAACTTGATCAAAAAATTGAATCTTTATATATAATAACTTATTTTTAATGTAGGTCTGTTTGGGATAAATTTTATGATCATAAAAGTCCTTTATATGGCCAAATAGATAAAAAAGAAGAACGCCATTCTCGCAGAAGTCCCAAAATTCTGCCACGTTACAGAAAAATTGAGAAAACAACAGAAATTTGTGATTGCTATATGTTGGAAAAGAGGTATTCTATAATGATAATGCACTTGTTGATAGAGAGTAATTCACGGGGTAAGAAAATTGGCAAAATGGCTTATATCTGGATAAATAAATATCGTTTAGGACTAGAAAAAATGACTAAATGGCAAGAGGAATACTTTCTTCGAGCTTTTGTATCAACTGCAATATGTCTTTATAGACGCCTATATTCTATTTATTGCATCCACTTTGAAAATTTCCATGACAACTGTTGGGTTAAGGATGACACTTTCTTAAATAACAATAATGAATGCGATCCGTATTTTTGGAATAAACATCCGCATCAAGGGATTAAAGTAAGATTATCGTCCACGACTGTTGAGAAAAGAACAATACAAGAAGACGACAAATATATCTATGTTTCAACATATACAGCTAATGCAAATTCCCTGCCTGGAAATGAATATTGGATGGTAAGTGAAGAATTGATATAAAATTAAACAAAATATGCGTTTGCGTATGCTAAGGTATTTCATTCATAAAATATTATCCTATTATTATCTACTATAGTATGAAATTCAATCATTTAAATCTAAAGTTTGTTCATATGAGAGATTTCCGAGGTTTTTATATAGAAATTCATATGTCTAATATGATTATATAATTTCTTCCAGAAAAAAATATCAACGAATAAGGACTCCACGACTGTATTAGCTTCTCGTAGCTTCATTTCTGAATTACATAATCCATTAGTTAATAGAACAATGGTTTCTGGAAAGAATTTATATATTGCAACTGACTACGGTGTAAAACATCTTTCAGATTATTGTTGCGAAGTATTGGAAAATAATATTTTTTAAATCAATCCAAGTAATAATATGAAGCATTCTCACCGAGGACAACGCAAGGATAAATGGGTGGTGCAAACTCGCAATAAATGGGCGTGGCTTCAACCCCAAAAATATCAACCTAATATATATGGATATATATATATATATATATATATATATATATATATATATATATATATATATATATATAACAAGAAAAATCAATAAATTTTTTAGGAATATTTTTTATGATTTTTTAAAAATATTTATTATGGGATATTAATATTAATGAGTATAAATTGTGAAATTTATACCTACACATATTACATTAAGAATGTAAGTTTTGTAGTATTTATTTATATTTAAACATTGTGATTTTTCATGCAATATTGCATGAATATACAATATATACTGGTTTTATATTAATTAATGTTTATATATACGTTATCAACATTGAAGATTTACAAATTTAATGTATAAGAGAAGATTATAATTGCTTATCGCTTGATACGTAAGATTAATTTAGCGAAAAAATCTTTCCGCTTGTCCAAAGTTCTTTATTTCTGGAGAGAAACTTTCTTTTTGATAAATTGGAAAGATAAAATGTCGTAATTAATTGTATAGATATACCATATAATTATAATAAATAATTGATGTCATTTTAATCTTCCTTCTCTTCCTCGCAATTACTATTACTTTTATTCTGTATTCCACTTTTCTTTTTATACTTACTGGTTTTCGATTTGGGTATAAAATTAATTTTTACAGGTTTCACATCAATACCATTTTCAGCAATATTAATTTTATCTAGATTTTGAATATCTGTAAATTTTTCATAATTGAACTGTTTTGACTCCTTCACATTGTTTTCAACAAATTCTGTTTTAATAGAACATCTTTCATTACAACCAAATAATGACCCAGAAACCATATTAATTGGTTTATCAACACAATTTGGTGACATTATTTTATGGAATAAATTTGAGGAGTTGGCAATTCTGCAGGATATTTTAGATTTCACTGAAACGGGTCCTAAAGAAAAGCATTTCCTGTCGGATTTTTGTTGTGAGTTATTATTAATATTTTCAGCATTTTCATTCTTTTGTTCCTGTTGCTTTTGCCATTCGAGAACATTGGTTAAAAGATGAATGTAGCTATGCAATTATAAAAGCAAAGTTATAGGATTATACAAACTGTTGAGGAAAATGATAGAAAAACTTACCGGATAGCCATACGAAGTATTTCATTTTTTGATAGTTTTTTATCTGGTGGATGTGTTGGCACTAATTTACGCAGTTCTGCAAATGCTCCTGAGACATTTTGTTGTCTCCATCTTTCTCTTGTGTTTGTGAAAATCTTTCTAACAACCTGACCATTCTTTATCATAGTCCCTCCATTTGAAAAAATCATCCGCTGATGAATGCTTCGAGCACAATTTTGCATTCCTGTAAATATTAAATTTATACTATATGGTTTTAAGTTGTGAATATTTACTTTCTTATCAATTATTCACCATTTCCTGTGATATTCTCTTCATCTTCGGATTCATTTAGGGAGAAGTCGGACATTTCGTCGTCCGATAATGAGTCTTGATTATTGACGAGTTGAGAACATTTTGATGAATTATCTAGGTTAACACTAATTGCTGATGTATTCAATATTTTTTTATTTTGCGTAGGATCTATTAGATTTGGTGTAGATGAAGTTGAACTACTTCTTTCGGTATTTGTTTCTTCATTTTCAATCCAATCCATACTACACGATATATATACACTTATTCAAATGACGGAAAAATAAATTGTAACGTTATACGCGCGATACGCAAAGTGACCGTTTGCAAAGATTTCTCTTCCTAAACTAAACTGAAATCCGTTTTGTGTGAGCAAACTCATGGTTGTGCAAGCATCCATTTCAGAAGGGGTGGTGTCTTGGAAAGTAAATATATTTAGCAGAGGGTTGTTCTCTACTCCCCTTAGTTACACTATATTTAGTTACATTGTACATATAAAAAGAGCATTTTAAAACGTTACCCATCATATTATTATGATAATAGAGAAAAAATGTGGGAATATTATTCATTTCATTGCTCTGCACGTGACCTCATCAATTGGAAATTAATTTCTAACATTATGGTCGAGTAAATTCACTTAAATGATGTCTTATCACTTCAAAGGGGATTAAATGTGATTTTTATGACTCTGAGGGTGTGAATGGACATTGTTTTCCTTATCCCCTTCACACAAAATAAATAAAGAGTGGCTGGTGGTACCAGATAAGATGGGCTGTGTTTGAGAGATATGAAAATAATTTCAACAACTTCGAAGGATTTAGTTGGTAGGATTTAGATGGTTGATATGTTTGCGACTCCAATAAATAATTTATAATCCTAATTTTTGTCTTACATCAGTTTTCAGTAAAAAAATCAGCATATAAAAAACACTTGAGAAACATTCTATTTTTTTTATTTTGGTTGTATTTAAATGGCTGTAAAATATTAGTAACGCTATTTATGTATGTTATTCAATAAAAATATTAGAAGTAGGAGAGGGGAATGCATAAACACACGTACGCGGCTATTTAAATTTTTCACTTTTTATGGTCTAGATCTAGAGCCTGAAAGGTAGGAGGTATCGACTTTTGGTCTTTGGTGACCTGAGTGACTCCATCATAACATAAGTAAGCTTTTCCATAAGATATCTTTTTTTTTCATTATTGTCTTATTGTGTATGTTTTCTTAATGAATTCCATATCATTGTTTTAACAAAAACTGCTATGAGTTGTTCCCTTCGATCCTGTTTAATCCATAAAGATCCAGCCCAAGAACGGAGTTCTATATCATATACTCCAATCAAATCATATTTCATTACGAAATTTAAAAAATCTTTTTTTTATCCAAAAAAAAAGGAAAATCTGGTGGGGGTGGCCCAATAAGTTAACACTTTAAGGGCGTAGTTTAGAAGACAACTCAAGATGAACTGCCAGCTCAGAGCGAGTCTAATACCATCGAAAGGCACATTCTCTCCCTGTGGTAAAGATGTTTCACCCTTCACCTCCCACTCAGAGGGTTAGCCCTAGGGACAAGGCACATTGTGTACCCAATCAGTCTTTAAGGAATTTAGAATAACGGCGGGGACTTTAGCCGCGGAACCGATTAGTCTTACATTCGGCCATCCTGACTGGATCAATGACCTCATTAATTTTTTGGTAGTTAATATAGAAATTTGAACAGAGGCCACGATCTTGGAGACATAATAGACGGAAGTGGAATGCCTATCGGTTCCTTATCATATATAAGCGACGCTATAATTTCATTTTCTTTTGTATTGGTCTTTGACCATTTTATCTCAATCATTGCATTTCATTCCATGGTGAATATTTCATATCAGATTTTGGAGTTTCATTCGAGTCGATCAATTTCATTTCGATCAATGTTTATCATTCAAAATCGACCATTCCAAGCTTTTTTAGACAATTCAAATTCACAATCCAATACAGTCTCTCAAATTCGAGCATATATGGGACCGAAATGTCAGCCGAATTAGACAGAAATTCGGGCGACAAACTTTTTGAAATGCAACGATTGTTTATTCATGTGTATATAGATATTGAGTTTACACACTCATATATAACGTAAATTGCATTAAAATCCCACAATAATGCAAAATCACATCAAAACTAAGGCAAACCATGCCAAATTTGAGCATATTTGATTCATTTGATAATCATAATCAAACCAGGGCCTCGGTGTTCTGTTCATTTCATATGGAGCTAAATGAAGCTCTTCCGAAATTCTGATTTGTGGCGGTAGCAGCGCCGACTTGCTTCGGAAAGTCGAAATGCTTCGCGGTCCTTTCATGAGTGTGTGTATGTGTGTGCATGAAAGCAAGCCGTCGCGGAATTTTTAAGCGAAAATTTGTTTTATAATCGCGAAATAAAGTGTAAATTTGGTAAAATCTTAATCAGTGTGATGAAAAATGCGATGCATAGTGTGCGGAGCGACAGAAAGAGACTCCCGAAAGGTGTCATTCCACGGGTAAGTAATGTAGTGCAAAATAGTGTTAAAATCCTCAAATTCTGTGAAATACAAATATATGGTGAACCAAATTATCCAAATTTCTATTAATCAGTGTTCATAGACCCTAGTGAACCTAAGGAAATTGTGAGAAATCTATAAACAATAGAGAAATAGCGATATTTCGCAGAATTACTTCATAGGCGGGAGAATTCCACGAAATCCCAATAAATTTTTTGTCCGCAGAGTCATAAGACACATCCATAGGACATTTTTCCAATGTTGTAAAAAATTATTGAAAATTTACTAAAAAAAAAAACATTTTCTCTCTCGTGAAGAAAACATAATTTTCTTTTTCTTAGTATTTTAACACTTAAAACTCGAAGAAAAAATCATATAACTTCCAAATTGACGTTAATAACAGTACAGGTATTTTTAACCAAAAAATCAAATTTTCACTAATTTTTTATTTAACTTTAATTTAAATATATATGTAAAATAATCGCAATTTAATCGCAATTGAATACTCAATTAATTTAACCTTTTAATGAGTTACGTGGGTCTTTGAATTAAAAAATAAAATCTGTTTGAATAATTGTATAACGTAAAAAGAATAAATTCCCAGAGTTTCAATTCCTTCGAAATAAATCTTTGGAAAATAGAGCTTTTAAAAATTCTTGTCGGTATGGGCGGGCAGTGAAATTTTTTCATAGGATTTTTTAAGTTGGCCCTTACGATTTCTTTCAGTTTTGGATATGTTTTGCAGGTAGGGTAAATTAAGCTAATTCAAAACCTGCTCCAAATGGAAATTTTTCGCTACTCCAAATGGAAACATCATTGTTTTCACGATAAATATAGCATTAAATTATTATATTTATGTATTTTCTATACCAGAGATTTATTATTTAGTTAATTTTGCTCCAAATAAAGCAAAAATCCATTCATATTCACAAATTTTAATTTATTAATTTCTCAAAAAAATGAAAAGTGTATCTTTTCACCATCGAATTTTTCATCGATCGACCAATGAAAAACACAATTAGGTAAATGTTGTTTATTGGTCTTGTTTGACATTTAATGTCACATTTCTGGCTAATTTTAGTTAAATTAAATGCTAATCTTTATTGTTAACGGTACGTGAAGTTTTCAAATCAAATAATTACCTATTTCGTGAACAAAAAGGGTTTTTCTAAAGTGTCTGCAAATGCTTCAATAGGAAGCCCTGGAAATATGATTTTTTCGGAGAGATTTTCCTATTGTTGTTGATGGGAAAGGAGAAAAGACCGGGAATAAGAACAAATCCTGGACTCAAGAGCAACTCAACAAGGTTTTGGAAGCCTTTCGTTGCAGTTCCACTTACACTATTTGAGACGCTCAGAGCAAGAGTGGTCTCCTTTGTATGCATTTCCGTATTAAAACGGTCCACTTTTGCACTGAGCGTCTCATTTGTCTCCAATTAGAAACTTTCCCTTGTCTCCATTTGGATTAATATATTTCCAATAGAAGCATTTTATACTCGTGTATTTTTCTTGTATTTAAGAAGTTTTCAAATTATATCTAAAGAATTTTCACTAACAGTAACGTTCTAGAAGAGTCAAGGAGCAAATTTATGTAATTTTCTTCAGAAAAAATATGAACTTAATGTGTTGAATCTTCTGTCAAAGTTAAAGCGTCTGCAAATGATTTTGAATTAGGACATTTACCCTAGTCTAGCTGAATATTTCGTTCTTAGACACCTATCACCGGAAAATTCGCCATCTTGAATTATTCAAGGTCAAAAGCCTAATTTTCACCCGATTTGGTCAATTAACTAATTAAGAGGTTAATGATATTTTGAAACCCTCTTGAACAATTTTCATGAAAATGATTTTGTGGTGACTTATGGACAAATTTAATTCGACAATAATTTTATATGCACCAGAAAAATTTGTGAAAAGGAATATAAGGCAGAGCTCTCAAAGATCAACCACTTTGGAAGGCTCATTTTTGAACAGATTTGGTTAAATTTGGATTTTTTGGAAAGGTATTGCAATTTCGAACCCGGCTGCATCGGTCTTTATCGGTAATAAACCGGTTAAGTACCGATTTTTGAATAATTTTACATCCCCAATAATTAAAATTCCCTAAAAATAATGCTTTTCCGGTTTTTCTCAAAATTGGCCCAAGCTTTTTCAAAGATTTTTGTATATGTTTTAGAGCTGGTCCAGGCGAATATTTCCCCCAAACATACCTATGACCGGAAAATTCGCCATTTGGAATTATTGAAGGTCAAAGTCCAACCACTTTGGAAGGCTCATTTTTCTTTTTGCTTAAATTTTGATTTTTTAGAAAAGTATTGCAAATTAGAACCCGGCTGCATCTATCTTCATCGGTAATGAATGGATTAAGAACCGATTTTTTGATTTTCAAATGCTCTTGTGATTTATGAATCAATTTAATCTCTAGTAGATCAGTGATTCCAAAAGATTATGCAAAAAGCTAATTCACCGTGAACTCTATCTCGTGAGTTCGAGCATTCTACAAAGCTGGGACGCTTTGCCATCTCTTTTTTATTAATAAATTTCATTTTATTAAGTATGTTCAATTAATGTCCTTTTTCATGCCTAACGGCATTATCACACTTGCACATTAAAATTTTAATGTGATTCACATCAATTGTCGTTTGTGAGCGTCCAAATATGTTGTGTCTTCGAGTCACTTAATATTTGGGGTTTTTTAATTTATTGATAAAGAAGTGGACTTGGCCTGCAAAAATATGTTTAAATTTACCTAAAGCATAAATATTTTTCACATTAAAAAATTAAAGAGAAAATCGCATAAATTTTTCACATTAATGCTATAAATCAATTTATATCAAATTTTGCGGGCCAAGTCTACCTTTTTATCAACAAATAGATCAAATTTTGAATATAAAATGATTCAAACACACAAATTACACATTTGGACTCTCACCAGCGACAATTAATGTGAATCATATTATAATTTTAATGTGCAAGTGTGATAACACAGTAAGAGTTTAAATTTAATATACTTCTTTTTTAATATTTTGAAAAAAAAAGAGAAAAAATATGGTTTTTTTTACTTCGAGGCTTGCGTAAACCCTTATTATTTTATTTTTATTTATTATTATTAAAGTTATTATTAGAGTTATTTGGCATATACAACCTGAGAAAGAGCTTGTCCACCGTTTTCCTCTGGAGGTTGGTCACCAACGCTAAGACGGCGGTGGACGCTAAAAACTACGTAGTCTATCTCTATGTAAGGGGATCTCGAATGTATCTTTATAAATAAATAGTTTGTTGTCTATAGTAAAGAAAAATCGAACACCGGTGTCCCATTCTGATTAATAATTTTTATACTTGCTTTATGTATTTTATTGACCTTATTACGTATAAAAGAATTTAAAAAAAAAAGAAATGGTAAATCCTCCCAGCTTTGCGTATACTTAAACTCACGAGATAGAGCTTTCCGTGAATTAGATATTGTTCTACATGATCTTTTGGTACTTACCTGTCTACTAGAGATTAAATATTAAATTGATTCAAAAATCACAAAAGCATTTCAAAAACAAAAATTGATAAAGAAATGATAATTTTTATAATACTTTGGCATTAGTTACAAGCATACGAATATACAAATAATGTAAATACGAGAAAGATATGTCATTTATGGATATTTAACCGATTCATTACTTATTTCAAGACATTTCCAAAAAATCCATATTGAATCAAATCGTTTGAAAAACCCTCTATAATATTTAAACTTATATCTTTGAATGGTGATTTTTTGGTCACATATGTTTGGACGAAATGTTCACGTGGAATATGTCCAAAGCCTTCAAATAAATTATGTAATTTCAGAACGAAGCAAGTTGTAAAGTCTAGTGCATTTTAAAAATATGTAAATTTTTTTATGTATAGTAAGGTGGGTAACTGGATCGTTTTCCGTAGAGTGCTACTTAAACGCTAGTTTTTGGACTGATAAAATTCTTTTTTACTTCTTCTAAATCCATAGAATTATGCACTGTTTCATTCAGAAACATAATATAAAAAAATATCAAAAATATTAACGAAAATTTATAAAATAATGATAAATACTGAAAAAAATCAGCATGCACTAACTGGGTCGCCTTTTGGGTAATTCACTTTTAATTAAACCTTTGGATTTTAAATACTTTTTTTCACAAGGAAAAAAACAATAATTGTTTTCAATCAACCAGCTTTCATTAGCGAAAATATCACTGCTAAAAAATTTTTAGTGCAGAACCCAGCTGGCACAAGTTTAAATGAGTCGATTACACTCACTTATTTAATGGAAATAAATAATAATTTTGCTTTTTTTCAAAGTTGAATTGTTATATTATCATGTTACTGTAGTGAGTATATTACGGAAATAAAAATAAAAATATTATTTTAAGTGGATTAGGCATAAACGATCAAGATAGCGAAGCGCCCGGATTAGCTTAGCACACTTGACTATAGTACAAATTAATGTAAATACATGTCTATATATGTATATATGTTCCATTTTTTTTTGCAGAAAAAGACATATTGTTAGAACCGTCAGGGAATCTGTAAGGGCGGAGCCCTCAATGCAATCGCGTGGATGAGCGCCTTGGCCGCTAGAGATTTCTCCAGGACCCTCAGCGTTCCTCCTAACGATCTATACACTACGACGATCCGTAGGGGTAACTCACAGGCTAACACTAGGAACACTCTTAGGAGAAATCGGCGCCGCTCCGAGAGACATCTATGATGTCAAATTCAAATACCAACGGGGGGTTTAACCGTTCGTTGGGGAGAAGCTAGTGCTAACAATATTTTATTAAGAAATGACTAAAATGTATAATAAAAATATAAGAACACCAAAATGCTTTATATATATATTTTTTTTATTATTTTCAAAACCAGTTAAAAGTAGTTTAAGTTTTCCATTTCTCCATTAATAAAAATTGATCCACTTTAAAGAAAAAAAGATACAATGGAAAGAAATTTAAATGTGTTTCATTATTTTATAAGAAATTATAAAATAATTATAGTATATGAAAACATAAAAATATAAGACAACTAAAATGCTTTTTCTAAATTGTTTTTTTTATATTTGTCAAAATCGTTAAAAACGCACTGAATTTTCGATTTCTGGATAAATAGAAATTGATTCACTTTAAGAAAAAAGACATAATGTGAAGAAATTGAAAAATGTGATCCACTTTTGTTTTAAAGAAAATATGTATTTTATTAAAATATAAATATATAAAAACACTAAAATGCTTTTTTTCTTTTTTAATATTTTCCAGACTTTGAAATCAGACTTAATTTTCCATTTCTGCTTAAATGGAAATATATTTAGATATTTTTTATTGCTCAAAGTTTTAGGTTTTGCAATATTGATTCAATTTACACAAAATCAAATCAAAATTTTGTCGTTGGCATTTGAATTTGAGAGACCTTTTTAAAAAATTCAACTTAGCGTTAGTCAGCACAACGCATAATAAATTTATTAAGAATCATAAAACCATATTGATAACAGGTGAGTATAACTCCAAATTAAATGAAAGAATTTTGAAAACAATTTTTATTTCAAAATTTGTTGATTTTTAGAAAAAAAAATACCTTTCTTAAAATTTCCTTCATTGCCTTTTAGACAATCCTCCCAAACATAAAGGGAACTTTACATTAATTGCTTAAAAAAAAAACGAAAAAGGAGATGTATTCTTAAATATTTCATGATTCATGCAATATCTCAAGCACAAAATAATTCGTATTACACTTTATCTTCTAATTAAAACGAAGAATTAATGTTAAATTTCTATTGGAAATGATATTTCACGAAAAAAATTTGTTTTTCAAATTAATATAATAGAAAAACATTCCTAGGAAAATTCCATGGACATTCCAAAATAATTCCACTTCTGATTATTTACTGGGTTTCATACAAAAGTAAATGGCAAAAATGTAAAAATTGTGACGAAATGTGCTCAAATTAATCTTATAAGTATTAATTCTTTAAATCATTATCATTAAGAGCAATTAATGAACACAATATAACTCAAATTGAACGCAATGGTTGATTCAATTGCGTAATATTGAAGTATACACTCAAATATGCTGTGTGTTGATACGCATTTTTTTCGGAACGAGTACCACAGCCTAAACAAGACCTCAGACTTTTATTATATTTAGCATAATGATGGCTTATTAGATCCACTTTTGATAAGTCAAAACCATATTTTGATAAGAACCATAGTTTTTAAACTACAAGCCCTAACGTTTAAAAATTTAGCACTTTTCTATAAGAGTAAGCGAGATGGAGGAGTGAAATAAAAAATGGCTTCAACTCCGAAGCCCCAATCGCGAGGCCCTGAATCAAACTTGAAAAATGACAACAAACTTTTTTCAAAAGTAACCGCTGCCCGAATTAAAAAGTAGCCCCGAGGGGTTACTCATAAGAAAAGAAATTGGCTTGCGTTTCCCGTTTCCAGAAACACGAGAAATGTTTCTCCGTTTCTGTTTCTGTTTCTCCGTTTCTGTTTCTATCGCTAAAAAAAATGTGTTTCTCCCGTTTCTTGGTGTGTTTCCTCGTTTCCAGTATGTTTCCAGTTATGTTTCTTCGTTTCTAACCATGTTTCCTTGTTTCTATTTGTGTTTCCTTGTTTCTAGTTGTGTTTCCTCGTTTCCAGTCGTGTTTCTCGCGTTTCTAGTTGTGTTTCTGCGTTTCCATGCATATTCCCTTGTTTCTACTTTGTTTCTATCCAAATTTTTATCCAGACATTTAAATCCGTAATTTTCTTTCAAATTTGAATAGTTTTATCGGATGTTTTCTTCCCAATGCAGAAAAGTGCCCGACTAAACACATGTACATTATGGAATTTGTGTCGCATCAGGTGTTATGTTAGCACAATCTGGCATTCTTTTTATGTAGAATTATTTATCTATGTCTAAAATAATTTTATTAGAAATTTAGACTGGCGATGGCGTAGAGTAAATTAAGCTAATTCAAAATCTGCTCCAAATGGAAATTTTTTGCTACTACGGCTACAACAAATGGAAAAATCATTGTTTTCACGATAATTATAATACTAAATTATTATATTTATATAATTTTCTATACAACAGTTTCATTATTTGGGTAATTTTGCTCCAAATCCATTCATATTCACTAATTTAATTTGTTAATTTCTCAGAAAAATTAAAAGTATAACCTTTTCACCATCGAATTTTTAATCGATCGACCATGTTTTCCAATGAAAAACAAAATGAAACTGTTGTTTATTCGTTTTATTTAACATATAATGTCACATTTCTGGATAATTTTATTTAAATGATGTGCTTATCTTTATTGGTAACGTTTCTTGAAGTTTTCAAATGAAATAATTACCTATTTCGTAAACAAAGAGTTTTTCTGAAATGTCTGCAAATGCTTCAAGAGGAAACCTTAGAAATATGATTTTTTTTTAGAGAGATTTACCTATTGTTATAGATGGGAAAGGAGTAAAGCCCTGGAATAAGAACAAATCCTGCACTCAAGAGCAACTCAACAAGGTTTTGGAAGCCTGTCGTCGTGTTTTCACTTACACTGCTTGTCTCCAATTAAAAACTTTCCCTTGTCTCCATTTGGATTAATATGTTTCCAATAGAAACATTTTACACTCGCGTATTTTTCTTGTATTTAAAAAGTTTTCAAATTATATCTAAAGAATTTTCATTAAACTGTAACATTCTAGAAGAGTCAAGGAGCAAATTTATATAATTGTCTGGAAATGGTTGTGAATTAAGATATTTATTCTAATGAGTTTATTTGAAGATTGGAATCAACTGAAAATTAAATTTATTTATTTTTAAATATTAGAAAAACCTAATTTTTGATATATTTTAGGGGGGTAAGAAACGTATGAGGGGGAAGGGGGAAAAATAAAGAGATTAGCGTCGAAATATTATCATTTGAGGAGGGGTGATCGAAAAGCGGAAATCTATATCTCTTACCGTTTGAATCGTCTGAATTTTATATGGGTCAGAAGACTGAAAAAACGCGAAAAACACTATTTTTAAAAGAGAGCTGTTACCGCTACTTTACCGATTCATCACCGATTTCGACTAACGCAGTTGGACTCAGAATTAAGACCTTTCAAAAAAATTCTATTTGTGGCTAATATTTGGTTTTAAAATCCGTTAAGTTTAAATCCGTTGAAAATTAGGCTCTACAAAGTGGTTGAACTTTGGACCTTGAAGAATTCAAGGTCAAAGATTTTCGGTGAAGAGCATCGCAAGACAAAATGTTCTGCTGGATTACCTTCAAAACATGTCCAAAATTAAACGAAATCGTAAGGATCAATTTGAGATAAGTGGAAAAACGTTTTATACTAGATGTTTAAATGCGTTTAAAATCACGTTAAAATCACGGTAAATGCTCTTAAAATCACGCACAGCTCAATCATAAACGGTAAATGTATTTAAAATCATGCACAGCTCAATCATAAAACGGTAAATGCACTTAAAATCACACGCAGCTGAATCATACAACGGGTAATATTGAGCTTAAAATTACGAATAGCTCAATCATAAAACGGTAAATGCGTTTAAAATCACGAATAGCTCAATCACAAAATGATAAAAACGCCTAAAATCACGCACAGCTGAATCACAAAATGGTAGATGCGCTTAAAATTACATACAGCAGAATCATAAAACGGTAAATGCGCTTAAAATCACACACCGCTCAATCATAAAACGGTAAAACCGCTTAAAATTAGGAACAGCTTAATCATAAAACGGTAAATGCACTTAAAATCACGCATAGCTCAATCATGAAACGTGAAATGCTTTTAAAATCACTCACCGTTTTTTGATTGAGCTGTACGAGTTTTTAAATGCAATCTTAACTGTTTTATGATTCTGTTGTACGTGATTTTAAGCGCATTTACCGCATTTACCATTTTGTGATTGAGCTGCGCGTGGTTTCAGGCGCATTCTTAACCGTTTTTTGATTGGGCTCTGTGTATTTTTAAGCGTATTTTTAATCTGACATCACCTATTTCTAGCCACCCATCGACATTTAACCTTTTCCGAAAACCGCTTGTTGATATCTCTTTCCGTTCTCTCCCTAGTAGTGGTTATACAATGGACGGGACGGAACGGGACGTTCACGAAAATCGATTTTTAGCGCATATGATGTTCGTGATCTATGAGTATTCAAATGCGTGAATCCAAAATTTGGGCCCGATGTGACAAGGTCGCATTTCACCTGTGACCACAAAAGCTGAGATTGTAAAGAATCTCGGCTAAAAAGATCACTCAAATCGATTAATAAACATTAGAGATAGAGTCTACTCCATTTGAATATAGTAAGGGTCGGGGTACAGTGGGTTGGTGTAAAGACGAATGGGACCAATCGTTAGAAAGATATAGATCACAGATACAAATGTATACTAAAATTTCATCGAAATCGCTTCATAAATACTGAAAATAGGATCCTGTCAAGACATTTTCGTTTATAGCTCAAGTTGGGGAACATCCAGGGAGGAGTGCGACCCACCGTTGAAAAGGTCACGACTTCAGCTACAGCATACTATTAAGAAAAAAAATCAAAATATGCGAAATTGAAATTTCGAAAATCGATTTTTCAATTAATTGGACCTTTTAGATTAAATCGAAAGAAATTGGGGTGCCTTAAGGGTTGTAGTACTCTACGAGAGCTTTCCAAAACACCAAAAGTTTTCAAATTCTGACCTGAGGTTCAAATTTAGAACCTGAGGTATGGCCATTTGAAAATTGAATTTTTAACCCCTTCTAGTTCAGTGCAGGGGGATCGGGCTTAAGTTTGGTACTGATCGAAAGCTCTTAGGCCCAGCTATAATTTGAGATTGATCGAAGCCATAGAGGGGCTGAATTATAGAAAAAAAAAATTTGGTGGTGTTCCAAAATGGTGGAGGGGTGTGGGGGGGGGGTGAATCTGACATCACCCACTTCTAGCCACCCATCGACATTTAACCTTTTCCGAAAACCGCTTGTCGATATTTATCTCCGTTTTCTCTCCAGAAGTGCTTATACGACGGATGGACGGGACGTCCACAAAAAATCGATTTTTGGCACACATATTCGTGATCTAGAAGTGTCAAAGCGTGTTTCGTACGACTTATTTCGAAACGGAAAGAGTATTAAGACAAATAAAATTCTCGTGAAAATTTATTGGTTTCAGAAACTGAAGCTTTTGCTCTAGAACTCTAGATGTCTTAATGTAGGGGGAGATGGGGCTACATTTATATACGACTTTTTCGCATACTAAAGGAAGCAGAGCCTTATAATTATTTTATTTAGATCCATAATTGTTTCGTCTGTCTAACTAAATTACATTACGTTAAAGCCCAGTTTCCTTCAGAAATACACGAAAAAAATCGTATATCAATGTAACCCCACTGCTCCAAGTAGAGATGGTACAATTTTAGAAATTTCACGGCAATCTCTATCTATTTTAGGCGGAAATTCATGAAATTTCTTGAAATTTACCATATCTAGCTCCAAGTAGCCACACCTCCCCCTACATTAAGACTTGTAGAGAAAAAGCCTCACCTTTGTGTTTCAATAATATCAAATCTCTGTTTAATTTGGTGGACTAGAAACTTATTATCAAAGAATTTACCTTGAAAGTTAGAACTTTATATGTGGAGCTCAGAGTGAAAATGACTAAAGCATAGGATATTAGCCATTGTCGCTCTGAGCTCCACATATAATCTTATGCTTTATATGAGTAGAATATTGTTATTTAATTTTAGTTCAAACATAATCTTATATAAAATTCAGCTCAAAAAACGTAATAAAGAAAATCTGATGAAGTTTTCTAGTATAAGGTAAAGTATCCTATGTCGATCACTTAACTCTTTCGCGTCACACTTTTATTCAGCAAGTAAATTCATGTAAAACTGAGTTTTTCCTAATGCTTTATATTCAAATATAATAGTTGTGAAAGGAAAAAAAATTCCATTGCGTGAAAACTCGGAAAAACTCCGGGTCATATATGACCCTATTGTCGGCAAGTGAAGTATACATACCATTTTCAAAATCCATATCACGGGCTTTCTAAGAGTTTTTTTGTTTGAAGTTATTAATTTGGAAAAAAATCATGGCAAACTGGATAGTTTTGATGAACACTGTACTCTTGGTGTTCAAGGAATCTTCCTGGTAATCCCTTTGAACAGTCTCTGTCACAATATTTTGAGTGGTATTTGGCAAAAATAAACTTATCTACATATTTATCCACACACAATACAATTACACAATATGGGACGCTTGCAGAATACTCTAACTAAAATATTGCAAAATATGTTATAATTCATCAGATATAAGATGAAATGTTCAGGAGCAAGATATATTCCCTGTGGATTTCACAAAGAAAAACAATGTTCCAACTGTCCCAACTACATTGTTGGCACGAAAACACTTTCATAAACTTTTCCTTTGCCGACAATAGGGTCATATATGACCCGGAAAATTCTACGCGCTTTTCTGGAAAATTGAGAGTAGTTTATTATATCAAAATATGCAATATACAATCTTTGGATATTCTATTTTGTGCTTCTAAAGAACTTTTCGCTAAAAAAATAAATGAATATAAAAAATTTTTAAATAAAAATCATTTCACAAAGTTCGAAATTCGTGATTTTTTATTTCAAATATTTTCTTTTCCTGAATATCTGGAGCCTTGAGAAAATTAGCCAAGAATCTTACATCCTTATATTATGATGTCGTGCACAAAAAGATAGATTTCAATTAATGTAAATAGTCAAAAAAAAATTTTCGTCGCGTCGTATATGACCCTAATGACATGAAAGAGTGAAGGATAGATTTTGTGAAAAACTATGAAAAAAGCAGTTATTTGAAACTTATGAAAAAAGTTATAATTTGTGTTTTTTCATAGGGTTTTTGCCTAAAACTATAGAATACATCCTTGTCTATCTAATTGTGAACTTCATTTAGTCATAATATAATTTTAAATTATAAAAAAATTAAAATGCTTCAAAAATGTGAAGTGTTCCTCTACTCGACCATTTCAATATCAGTGTACTTCTACTCGACCGCCTGGGGTTCGTCTACTTGACCACCTATTTTTTCTTAAAATTAAACAAATCACAAAACTTAAAAGCCACGGATTTAACTTTGGCTTGTTTAACACATCATGATTAGCACTTAAAATTTAGTTAACTCTTTCCGGACCGCAGCATATGCTGTAAGCCAATTTCACATTTTTTTAATCAAAAATATCTAAGCTCAGGAATTAATTGAGTTCCTACAAAAAATATCTTACATTTGGACAACCTTATAGTTTGTAATTATCCAAAAGAATTGAATTTTTCTCAGTTCTGAATAATTAAAAAAACATTGTTTTTCACTGAATATTCATATTCTGCTTTGGGTACTCAGAGTCCCAAAAGAGACGAAAGAGTTAATCATTAAAATAAATAGGGAAACTCACTTTTATGAATTCATTCAGAAGTAAAACAACATTCAAGAAAAAAAGCTTCACTTGCTATGATTCGTCGACCGGTCGAATTGAGGAACAATTTATTTGAAATGCACTTTCAATTTTTATATATAAAATTAATCTTTAACTTAGTCATGGTACTAAAATTTTTGCACAAGTAAAAAAGATTAAGTACTCAACTTGCGATTAGACTCAAAATTCAATTCATTCAATTTATTCTCTATTGGAATTTGGAATTGGAAATTGGAATACTCAAGTAATCTGTGAGGATAGTAATTGAAATCCTTAAGAAAAAAGTCAAGAATATCAAAAAGTATACCGTAATTTAATGAAAAATTCTCAATTTTTCTTTAAGAAATACCTTAACGCTCCGTCTTTTTATGATTTTTCAGTGTTTTATGGTCAATTTCTATGATATTTTCAGTGATTTGAATTAATTATGAAAAAAATGACCCTATGATGTTAAACCCTTCGATAAAAATTATTGTAAATGTAAATAAATTGAATAAATATTTCCACCGGTCGACTTGAGGAACTCAGGGCGGTCGACTCGAGGATACTTTACCTTAAAAGTTAAATACATAAATAATTTTGTAATATTGCAACAAATTAGCAGTATAATATTTTTATAGGGTCCACATTAAAAAGAAACTTACAGCTAATAACTGCTGACAAACCGGGTAATTTTTGAATTTCAAATAGTTAGCGTTAAACTCTCAATTGAAAATTTACGTTTCCATGTTTCTATCCGCGTTTCCTTGTTTCTGTCCATGTTTCCTTGTTTCTGTCCATGTTTCCGTGTTTCTATCCATGTTTCCGTGTTTCTATCCATGTTTCTATCCAAGTTTCAATTTCTTACGGGGAATTTTGTGTTTCCGCGTTTCCAGAAACATTTTTGTGTTTCCAGCTACGTTTCCCCGTTTCCAAGCATGTTTCTCTTGTTTCCAGTAATGTTTCCTCGTTTCTGAAACCGTTTCTCCGCCAAATGGCTTGTGTTTCTCCAATGAGTAACCCCTCGAGTAGCCCGATCTTAAAAGAGCCGAATTTGCGAGAGTCTACGTACTAATATTTTAGAACATAAAGAACGTGACATTTATATTGCTATAGGGTAATTTCTGTATTTGAGGTTTTACCACCAGAGGGATTTAACAACGTCTAAACAGCCATCAAAAATTCCATGTAGTTTCGATAGTAAGAAATTTTACACGTGTTGCATTGCAGTACAGAGAGAAATAAAATAACTTTTTTGAAGAAATATGGTAAGTTTATAAGCATAGAATCATAAAATACATCACGGATGCGTTAGCTACTACAACGAAATATTGCGGTTCTTAAAAAATCACCAGAATATTGAATAGAGGATTAAGAAAAATTATGTAAATTACATGAAACTTCTAGAAGATTCTGCCCTCCGTATTTTTAACTTCATTTCCAGGGATTTGGCAATATATTTCATTATAGTTAAATATTTATTATGCGCTAAATAGCTCCCATTTAGCAATATTGTTTCAGCAATTAAGTTAACGTTGGAAGCACCGCGTTCACATATTATTGACGTATTGTAAAATTTATAATATCAGAAACCAACAATTTAATTACATTTACAAAATTTTAAAAATGCTCTGACATAAGCATCTTCTAAATTCTTAAATATTGACAAAAATTACTTACAGGAAGTTGCACTAAATCCTGTACGAATTTTAAAAAATGATGCGCAAGAGGAGAAGGGCGAAATTGCTCGTCTTTCATCCTTTGTTGGTGCCATTGCAATTGGGGACTTAGTCAAGAGCACTCTTGGACCTAAAGGAATGGATAAGATTCTTGTATCGCATGGACGAAATGCCGGTGAGGTTATGGTAACAAATGACGGAGCAACAATTCTCAAGGCTGTCGGCGTAGACAATCCTGCGGCCAAAATTCTTGTGGACATGTCAAAAGTACAAGATGATGAGGTTGGAGATGGTACAACTTCAGTTACAGTGCTAGCTGCAGAATTACTTCGTGAAGCAGAAAAGATGGTGGAGTGCAAATTGCATCCGCAAACAATAATTGCTGGATGGAGACAAGCAGTCAATGTAGCTCGTGATGCTTTATTATCTGTGGCTCAGGACAATTCGAATAATGTTGAGAAATTTCGCAATGATCTTATGAATATTGCACGTACAACGCTGAGTTCAAAAATTCTATCACAACACAAGGAACATTTTGCCAAGTTGGCGGTGGATGCCATATTGCGCCTTCGAGGATCTGGAGAGCTCAACGCTATTCAAATTATAAAAAAGCAAGGCGGAACACTTAAAGACAGTTTCTTGGAGGAGGGCTTCTTGCTAGACAAAAAACCTGGTGTTCATCAACCCAAACGTGTAGAAAATGCCATAATTTTGATAGCCAATACGCCTATGGATACGGATAAAATTAAAGTGTTTGGATCGCAGGTGAAAGTGGATTCGATGGCAAAGATTGCTGACTTGGAAATAACTGAAAAAGAAAAGATGAAGGATAAGGTCCAAAAAATCCTCGCTCATAATTGCAATGTTTTCATTAACCGGCAGCTTATTTATAACTATCCGGAACAATTGTTTGCTGATGCTGGCATCATGGCTATTGAACATGCTGATTTTGATGGAATTGAACGACTAGCTCTAGTGACAGGTGGTGAAATAGTTTCTACGTTTGATCACCCAGAACTAGTGAAATTTGGCCATTGCAAGGTTATTGAGCAGGTAATTTCGTCAATAATTCTTTAAATATTTACATTTATATTATGCCAATTTTATTTTAAATTATTTATTTAATCAATTATAAACGTTATTAGGGTAAGTGTGCCAAATTTCGGCATAGATGCATGCAAACGTCAAAGTCTCAAGTTTGAAATGTAATATTTTAAATACAAATTGATTTTTTATATATTTTTTTCTGAAAGAGTGTTGTTTGGAACCTTGTAAAGAGTTTACCGTCTTTATTTACTCTAAAATCATTCTTAATACATTTTAAAATGAATAAAAATATAGACATAACTTTGGTGCCCTATTTCGGCCACCTTCATTCTCATAGTTTCTTGCCCGGGAATTCTTCAAATGTCTCTTTCACGTCATATCGTTTGTCGAAGCTACATTGTTTTGTTATTCTTTTGTATAATCTCTTCTAAAGTACAGTAGAGTCTCGCTATAGTCCATATTTGGTTCCAAATTTGACACTTGGGTCGCACTATAGTCCATATCATTTTTTAAAATTATCAACGAATTTTAGTATTGAAATTGCTCGACGGCTTCCACTTTCTTTGCGATTGTGGTACTTGTGCTCGCTCTCATCATTAAGGATCGCAATTATCACAACTACCTAATTAAGTTTGCCAAAAATATTAAAATAATTATGATAACATTGCGGTCGCGTACTAAAAAACATAACCTCAGTGATTTGAAATCAACGGTCGATAAATTGTGGACTATTGAGCGATGGCCTATAGCGAGACTCTACTGTACGTAAAATCTAACAGTTCATAGAAATTCGAGGAACAAAAAAGGTGGCCGAAATTGAAAGCTGGCCGGAATTTGGCACACTTACCCTATATATTTAATATTTATATCAACAAGAGATTTATGGTATTAAACTTTTATTTGGAAGCATTTAATTTTTTTTCTTTTCAAAAAATCCAAAACATTTCCTATTATTATTTTATGCAGGTAATGATCGGAGAAGATACTCTTCTGCGGTTTAGTGGTGTTAAACTAGGGGAAGCCTGTTCCATTGTAATACGTGGAGCAACACAGCAAATAATTGACGAGGCTGATCGTTCCCTTCATGATGCCCTATGTGTTTTGATGTCTACGGTGCGCGAGTCAAAAACTGTTTACGGTGGGGGTTGCAGTGAAGCCTTGATGGCAAGTGCAATTCAAGCTAAAGCAGCGTCAACTCCAGGCAAAGAGGCAATTGCCATGGAAGCATTTGCTAAGGCATTAATGCAATTGCCTACAATTATTGCTGATAATGCCGGCTACGACTCTGCCCAACTTGTGTCCGAATTAAAAGCCGCCCATGTACAAGGGCATCATACAATGGGTCTAGATATGGAACGCAACAGCATTGGATGTATGAAAGAGCTAGGTATTACTGAATCGTATGCAGTTAAACGACAAGTACTTGTATCAGCTGCCGAAGCAGCTGAAATGATTCTCAGAGTGGATAATATTATTAAATGTGCTCCCAGAAAACGTATACCGGATCGCGGTTTCTGCTAAATTCAATATTAATACTGTTTTTTTTTTTCAAATATTTTGCATTTTGGTTTTGTTTAATAATTCACTTTAATGCTTTTTGTCAGTATCGATGTTAGAGTTCCAATAGGGGCATAACACAGTTTTCATACTAAAATGCCTAATATTATATAAAATAATTATAATTTACTGTATTGAGTGTAATACTTTAATAAAAAAAAAATCTAAAAGTCCAATTGTACGAAATTTAATTGAAGCTGTTTCCGAAAATCAATTAAGTATTGTTGTGAGGCGAAATATTGAAAGAGTAACCCCAGAGGTGATGCATTAAATTCTCTGAAGAAAATCAGACGGTTTGACGGGTAAATAGCGCATTTACATCTAAGGTAAAATTCATGCGACCAACTCATACATCAGCGAAAGACATTGAGGCGATATTGAATGCAAAAACAACCCAAGCCAGAAAATAGTGCTCTTAAAGCACACCAAATCCTTATGTACAGTAAAGGTATCACTAGGATTCCTAGTATTAAACAAACACCAATTTTGTTAGATTTATAAGTTAGATTTGTAGCCAATAGGAGAAAATATAAAAATTTTTGAAATCGAAATTCAAAAACAAGCTGGGCTGGAGATGCAATCGAATCATGCTCAATGGGCGGCTTGAATGGGCTACTAATTGAGCGGGAACCGTTGGTTCCTAATCTCGCCTCCTTCAGCTGTGTGAGAGACAGCTATTGCATTCGGAAATTCTGCGGGATTGGGCTTGGACCATCCAGGGAGAGACGAGGCTTTTAGTCCCCTTCCTAATTGCCATCGGTTCTCTGAGCTCGTCAGCCTGAGCAGCGTGGTAACAGGTATTGCCATCGGCATGATCACCGGAGTGAACTGGGATCCAGAATGCTGTACCACTTTTCAGGAAGTGACGAGGCTGTTGCATATACATATAATATATATTAGATGAGTTCATATATTCTGTCAGTAGAAGAGGTCGAAAGTTTGGAGTGGTATATCTCAGCTCCTGATGAACATAATTGGATAGGTGAACTATTGTTAGAAAGCTTGGCTCATTAGCTTTTAGAATCTGGTATATGTAGTCTGCTATGAGTAAACTATGGTCATCCAGAACCATTTATGTCGAAGAAGACACTTTTTGCAGCGTCATTTTTGCCCATCTATTGCTGGGACCAGGAGTGACCCACAATTCTCGCATTAGGACTGTTCGTTAGAGGAAATCAAAGGGTATAATTTGTGGAAGAAACTTTTTTTGGACATCTAATTTTTTTTTATTCATCCACTCTTGCAAGAATTTTGAAGTGTTAAACGCAAGGAAAAAATTACAGAAATCCTTGAGATTTTCTCAAGTTAACTTACAGTCTATTAGTGCCACTTTTATTATTTTGACTCAAAAGTATCGCATTCGGGGCTCATTTTTAAGAAAAATAATGCTGAACTGAAAATTTCGTCTTCTGAAAAGTTGACAAAAGGAAGTTATGACAAATGCTGATTTAACTGACGATATATATATATATAATTGCTCCCTGAATATTACAAAGGTCGAACTCGGTTTTTTGCAATTTATTTATATCATTTTCTGTTCATTTAAAAAAAATAACATTTGCTTTTTCGATTAAATATTTATTACTGCATATTTTGATAGTTAGAGTTGTAAATTACTAAGCTGTTCGGTGTACTCCATATAAATACGCTGCCATTTTGGCTCTGATTTCAAATTTTCCAAAATTGTCTCCAAAAGCGTCAACTTGCTGATACCCTTATAAATAAAATAATATATTTAGTTGTTTGTAAAAAAAAAGTGCAAGAAATAGTAATTTTACCAAAATTTCTGTATTATTGGAATGTATAGATCGTAGGAGATCGTCAAGTGTTAGTCTCAGTCTTTGTTCAGTGCCATAATTTGCCAAGTGATATCCCAATGCAGAATACCAGTATTTAAGTTCCACGGGTGACTGAATAGTCTCACACAGTTGAATTTGATTTTCAATGAATGTAAACTGACTAATGTTTTCCCATGTACTTTCTGTTACATCTATGAAACTGTGTGACATAGGTAAAAGTGAATGTGCTGCTCCCTGAATTCCCATTATTGGATAAGTACGCAAGTTCTTATGGACTGCCATTGTAGGTGGTTTGTAATTTATTAGATTGCGTTGATTTAGAACATCCTTGGAATGAAGAATGAGCCAGCTCTCTAAATCCGTAGAAAATGTATATGCACATCCATTAGAAATTAAGACGAAAGGTATTCCCCGATCTGTGACTGTTAGCATTTTGACAGTTCCTCCACGAATTATGTCCAAACAGTTTGTGGACACAATAACTTTCTGTTTTTCTAAATTCCACACACGAACTAAACCACATTCTGATACAACACCTCCGAATTCACCAGAGAAACTCTAAAAAAAATATATATATTATATTAGATGAGATCATATATTCTGTCAGTAGAAGAGGTAAAAAGTTTGGAGTGGTATATCTCAGCTCCTGATGAACATAATTGGATGAGTGAACTATTGTTGGAAAGCTTGGTTCATTAGCTTTCAGAATCTGGTATATGTAATTGGCTATGGGTAAATCATGGTCATCCAGAACCATTTATGTCGAAGAAGACACTTTTTGCAGCGTCATTTTTGACCATCTACTGCTGGGACCAGGAGTGACCCACAATTCTCGCACTTGGACTGTTCGTTAGAGGAACTCAAAAGGTATAATTTGTAGAAGAAACTTTTTTTTTGGACATCTTACTTTTTTTTATTCATCGACTTTTGCAAGAATTTTAAAATGTTAAACGCAAGGAAAAAATTCCATTTTCTGGACAAACTAATGAAGATATCGACTTGGAATGTTCTGAGTATCCCCCCATAAGTTGATCCAAGGAATCCAAATGTCACTTCAATTTCACCCCAACGTCTATCCTTCCCCTCCAGAAATCACTCCTTTAGGAATATCTCAAGAACCAGACCATCGATGCATTTCATTTTGGGATATGTTTTAGAGAGTATCCTGGCGGACATTTCATTCATACATCTCAAAGACGTCCGACCTCTTCTTTTTGCACTTGCTAATAATCTGGTTAGAAGAGCAGAATTTCTTTTGATCAATTTTCTGACCAAAGAGACAAAGTTAGTGACTTTTATTGTTCTGAGTACCCCCCCATAAGTCAATCTAAGGAATCGAAACAACACATGCATTTGCCTCTCATCCCACTCCTTCTCCTCCAGAAACCACTCTTTTGGGAATATCTCAAGAAATAAACCATCGATCCTTTTCATATTTGGATATGTTTTTGACATGGCCAAGGCGGACATTTCGTCCTCAGACACCAATATCATCCAGAAATTTATTCTTGGAATTTCCAAGGCCAATTAATAGACTGCGTAAGGGAGTGTATTTTTAACGGATTTAGACAGAATGTAGTTTATTTGATAGATCTTAAATTTTTTTACAAGCTTATTCAATTTTTACTTGGTTAAGTATTTCTTTTATGTTGAAATTCACTGGTACAAAAGTTTAAACACTTATTTTCTAGATTCCAAAAAAAAATTCCTGGATGATATTGGCGTCTGAGGACGAAATGTCCGCTAAGACACTCTCTAAAACATTTCCAAAAATGAAATGCATCGATGGTCTGGTTCTTGAGATATTTCTAAAAGAGTGGTTTCTGGAGGAGAAGGAGTGGGATGAGAGGCAAATGCATGTGTTGTTTCGATTCCTTAGATTGACTTATGGGGGGGGGGGGGGGTACTCAGAACAATAAAAGTCACTAACTTTGTCTCTTTGGTCAGAAAATTGATCAAAAGAAATTCTGCTCTTCTAACCAGATTATTAGCAAGTGCAAAAAGAAGAGGTCGGACGTCTTTGAGATGTATGAATGAAATGTCCGCCAGGATACTCTCTAAAACATATCCCAAAATGAAATGCATCGATGGTCTGGTTCTTGAGATATTCCTAAAGGAGTGATTTCTGGAGGGGAAGGATAGACGTTGGGGTGAAATTGAAGTGACATTTGGATTCCTTGGATCAACTTATGGGGGGATACTCAGAACATTCCAAGTCGATATCTTCATTAGTTTGTCCAGAAAATGGAATTTTTTCCTTGCGTTTAACATTTTAAAATTCTTGCAAAAGTCGATGAATAAAAAAAAGTAAGATGTCCAAAAAAAAGTTTCTTCTACAAATTATACCTTTTGAGTTCCTCTAACGAACAGTCCAAGTGCGAGAATTGTGGGTCACTCCTGGTCCCAGCAGTAGATGGTCAAAAATGACGCTGCAAAAAGTGTCTTCTTCGACATAAATGGTTCTGGATGACCATGATTTACCCATAGCCAATTACATATACCAGATTCTGAAAGCTAATGAACCAAGCTTTCCAACAATAGTTCACTCATCCAATTATGTTCATCAGGAGCTGAGATATACCACTCCAAACTTTTTACCTCTTCTACTGACAGAATATATGATCTCATCTAATACATATAGGTATAAAGTCTAAAAAGTTAGAATAAAAAAAACTCACAAATGCGCTTTGTATAACTGATGTTGGCATATTCAGGATGGGCAAAGTGAGAACTCCTGTACGAAGATTGATGAACCGCACAGTTCCGTCTAGGCAACATATAATTATATACTTTGAACATGCACTGCAATTAACTACTGATGATCCTAAAAAGATTTCCCAGACTGTATTCATAGGCGTAGCATTTGAGATGCAAAAGACTCGTGAAAGCATCCCATATGGAGACTTTATGGCATAATTAGCCACCTGAATTCGCAAATCATTTACTGTACGCACAAAATTTCCTGTTATTATCTCTGAACGACCTGCTATTAGATTTCGTGTAATGTTTGTGCAATCAGATTTTGTAGAATTTTGAGTGCATGTTGACTTTCCAATTGCCATATTTAAAGTAATCGTCCTAGCCGGCGGCGGAAGACTCTTTGTAAGACGGAAGTCAAGTTGATCTTCAGAACGATCAATCATATACAAAGGCATTTTTTGTCTAGGAATCACTTTCTCAATTATTATAGAGCTCTTACTGCGTGAGCAGCTATTAAGCTCAATTGGATTACTTTCATTTGTCTCCTGGTTCATAGGAATAAACATGGGTGTAATACGTCTTTTGCCGTCTGCTGTTCTTGTCTCAATTTGTTTGTGTATGGCCTGCTTTGACTGCGCCGACTCATTGGAAAAATTAACGACAGGTATTTTTTCATCACACTTATTATGTGATACTGTTTTCTTTTGAAGTAACACACTGTGGCCCTTCTCTTCTTGAACTCTACTATCTAATTCTGTTATAAATGTTGGCTGTTTTTGCTTTTCACAAACAATATTGTCCAGAAGTTCAGCATTCTCTATTATCATGTCCTTTTCTGATTGCATATTCATGTCATTTACACTCTTGCCATACATACGTTGGTACAAGGCATTTTTATCCTCTTCAGAGAGAGGTGTACCTAATTCATCATCGGTAAATTGTAAACAAGCTACTGTACCATCCCCGCTGCATGCCATTAGAATATATCCATCAGAGCTCCATGATAAATCCAGTATGCTATCTTGAAAAATTTCATGAATAACTAAAAGTGGCCTTTGAAGTGCTGTCATCCAAATGGATAGTGAATGATCACGTGAACCAACAGCTAAACAGCAATACTGTTGAGACTTGTTGGTCTTAGGCGCCGTCCGCATCATAATAGAATTGTGAAATCGTACACAAGTGACTGCTTTGCGATGTC
The DNA here is from genome assembly GCF_024763615.1 of Phlebotomus papatasi. NCBI lineage: Eukaryota > Metazoa > Arthropoda > Insecta > Diptera > Psychodidae > Phlebotomus > Phlebotomus papatasi. The sequence goes on along the minus strand of NC_077222.1, from coordinate 44,070,680 downwards.
CAACAAAATCTTTATCGCATTTCCACCCCTCACGCTCAATAATCTGTGCTGTTGGTCCACCTCCATTCATTGCATGTGCTGAAACTAAGTACTGACCGTCCGGTGACCAAGAAAGTCGGAGAATGTGCGTAGTACCTCCACATTCTTGAAATGGTTCTGTGATGGTCGTTTGACAAGTCCAATCGGTTGTCTTCCATACTTTTATACTACGATCATCGCTCTGGGATGCTATAAACTTTCCTACGGGATCCCAAGCAACTCCCTTGACTAAGCCTGTGTGTCCCTTGAGGATAGCTACAATCGATGGTAGCGCAAATACATCCCAAATTATTACTGTATTATCTACGCTGCAGCTGCTTAACCATCTATCCTGTGGTGACCATGCCATGTCTAAAATATCTCCAGCATGACCCCTAAGTGTTGTTACACAGCGCCAGTTTTCAACACTCTTCGTGAAGCCCCCACTGCCAAATACTCCTCCACTTCCTTTGGCTCTTTTCCATATCATAACTGTTTTATCATCACCACCCGATGCTAAACACTGTCCATTAATACTCCAACGAACAGAATTCACGCACGCAAGATGATTGTCCATTTGACACAATACCTTTGGCACAGACTTATCTCTTTCCACCTTCTCATTAATTATGGGGGCAATGTTCCATACAACAACTCGACCTGAATCGCTCCCTTGACCACCGGTGGCAAATTTTGTACCATCTGGATGAATATCCAAGGAAAATATTGGTTTTTCTGTAATGAAATAAACCCAAAATGCAACGTTTTTAGGTTATGTTTGCATTTATTATTACTACAGCTACTACACAGCTATACTATTATAATCTATACTTAACCATCATGATGCACCCAGTCTGGCTTAAGAAGCTTCATTACAGCAAAGCAGAAATCACTAAATTTTCTGAAGTTTCAAAAGAAATTTGTAATACGCATGCACAGAATACAACGCATTATTATTTTTATTAATTTTACTGCACTACTGAGTACAAATTCCACAAAAATATGAACTTTCTTTCACGCAAATTTTCACAATCACTGGTGGTGAGGTGAAACGGGTGAAACAGATGAAAAAAACACGGGTCGCTGCGAAAGTTTTCAAATTTCCGAGTACAGTTTGCGCCACCATCGCCAACTTTTCGGATTTCGGACAAAAGCTTCATTGACTCCAAAAAAAACGAAGGAAAATTTTTTTTTTAACATTTTCACTATTTCACTCACTACTCGTGCTTTTATTTTTATTAAAAAACTTAAATTTATCATATTTTCACTTTTTTCTGCGTATTTATAAATTAATTTGTCCCAAGTGGATTACCGGTCGATTCAAATTCATTTGACAGCAGTCACAATTTTCAGACACAAGAGGCGCTCGTATATGTGGCGAGCTTTTTTTTCCATGTAGTTTCGATTTTATGGATATATTTATAGTAAAAAATTTTACACGTGTTGTGTTGCATTGCAGAACAGAGAGAAATAAAATAACTTTTTTGAAGAAATATGGTAAGTTTATAAGCATAGAATCATAAAATACATCACGGATGCGTTAGCTACTACAACAAAATATTGCGGTTCTTAAAAAATCACCAGAATATTGAATAGAAGATTAAGAAAAATTATGTAAATTACATGACACTTCTAGAAGATTCTGCCCTCGTATTTTTAACTTCATTTCCAGGGATTTGGCAATATATTTCATTATAGTTAAATATTTATTATGCGCTAAAGCTCCCAGTTAGCAATATTGTTTCAGCAATTAAGTTAACATGGAAGCACCGCGTTCACATATTATTGACGTATTGTAAAATTTAATATCAGAAACCAACAATTTAATTACATTTACAAAATTTTAAAAATGCTCTGACGTAAGCATCTTCTAATATTCTTAAATATTGTCAAAAATTACTTACAGGAAGTAGCACTGAATCCTGTACGAATTTTAAAAAATGATGCGCAAGAGGAGAAGGGCGAAATTGCTCGTCTTTCATCCTTTGTTGGTGCCATTGCAATTGGGGACTTAGTCAAGAGCACTCTTGGACCTAAAGGAATGGATAAGATTCTTGTATCGCATGGACGAAATGCCGGTGAGGTTATGGTAACAAATGACGGAGCAACAATTCTCAAGGCTGTCGGCGTAGACAATCCTGCGGCCAAAATTCTTGTGGACATGTCAAAAGTACAAGATGATGAGGTTGGAGATGGTACAACTTCAGTTACAGTGCTAGCTGCAGAATTACTTCGTGAAGCAGAAAAGATGGTGGAGTGCAAATTGCATCCGCAAACAATAATTGCTGGATGGAGACAAGCAGTCAATGTAGCTCGTGATGCTTTATTATCTGTGGCTCAGGACAATTCGAATAATGTTGAGAAATTTCGCAATGATCTTATGAATATTGCACGTACAACGCTGAGTTCAAAAATTCTATCACAACACAAGGAACATTTTGCCAAGTTGGCGGTGGATGCCATATTGCGCCTTCGAGGATCTGGAGAGCTCAACGCTATTCAAATTATAAAAAAGCAAGGCGGAACACTTAAAGACAGTTTCTTGGAAGAGGGCTTCTTGCTAGACAAAAAACCTGGTGTTCATCAACCCAAACGTGTAGAAAATGCCATAATTTTGATAGCCAATACGCCTATGGATACGGATAAAATTAAAGTGTTTGGATCGCAGGTGAAAGTGGATTCGATGGCAAAGATTGCTGACTTGGAAATAACTGAAAAAGAAAAGATGAAGGATAAGGTCCAAAAAATCCTCGCTCATAATTGCAATGTTTTCATTAACCGGCAGCTTATTTATAACTATCCGGAACAATTGTTTGCTGATGCTGGCATCATGGCTATTGAACATGCTGATTTTGATGGGATTGAACGACTAGCTCTAGTGACAGGTGGTGAAATAGTTTCTACCTTTGATCACCCAGAACTAGTGAAATTTGGCCATTGCAAGGTTATTGAGCAGGTAATTTCGTCAATAATTCTTTAAATATTTACATTTATATTATGCCAATTTTATTTTAAATTATTTATTTAATCAATTATAAACGTTATTAGGGTAAGTGTGCCAAATTTCGGCATAGATGCATGCAAACGTCAAAGTCTCAAGTTTGAAATGTAATATTTTAAATACAAATTGATTTTTTATATATTTTTTTCTGAAAGAGTGTTGTTTGGAACCTTGTAAAGAGTTTACCGTCTTTTTTTACTCTAAAATCATTCTTAATACATTTTAAAATGAATAAAAAATATAGACATACTTTGGTGCCCTATTTCGGCCACCTTCATTCTCATAGTTTCTTGCCTGGGAATTCTTCAAATGTCTCTTTCACGTCATATCGTTTATCGAAGCTACATTGTTTTGTTATTCTTTTGCATTGTATAATCTCTTCTAAAGTACGTAAAATCTAACAGTTCATAGAAATTCGAGGAACAAAAAAGGTGGCCGAAATTGAAAGCTGTCCGGAATTTGGCACACTTACCCTATATATTTAATATTTATATCAACAAGAGATTTATGGTATTAAACTTTTATTTGGAAGCATTTAATTTTTTTTCTTTTCAAAAAATCCAAAACATTTCCTATTATTATTTTATGCAGGTAATGATCGGAGAAGATACTCTTCTGCGGTTTAGTGGTGTTAAACTAGGGGAAGCTTGTTCCATTGTAATACGTGGAGCAACACAGCAAATAATTGACGAGGCTGATCGTTCCCTTCATGATGCCCTATGTGTTTTGATGTCTACGGTGCGCGAGTCAAAAACTGTTTACGGTGGGGGTTGCAGTGAAGCCTTGATGGCAAGTGCAATTCAAGCTAGAGCAGCGTCAACTCCAGGCAAAGAGGCAATTGCCATGGAAGCATTTGCTAAGGCATTAATGCAATTGCCTACAATTATCGCTGATAATGCCGGCTACGACTCTGCCCAACTTGTGTCCGAATTAAAAGCCGCCCATGTACAAGGGCATCATACAATGGGTCTAGATATGGAACGCAACAGCATTGGATGTATGAAAGAGCTAGGTATTACTGAATCGTATGCAGTTAAACGACAAGTACTTGTATCAGCTGCCGAAGCAGCTGAAATGATTCTCAGAGTGGATAATATTATTAAATGTGCTCCCAGAAAACGTATACCGGATCGCGGTTTCTGCTAAATTCAATATTAATACTGTTTTTTTTTTCAAATATTTTGCATTTTGTTTAATAATTCCATAGACTTAAAATACATTAAAACTCATTTTTATTTTAAGGTAATGAAATTTTAGAGTGTTGTAGTCCAGTCTAGGACGTTTCCAAAATGGGGCGTAAGTGCGCTGTGGTTTCAATAGAACCGGAGATATGAGGGGTCAAAATTCACGAAATTCAAAAAATCATATTTCCAGTTCTATGTGACCGATTTTGACAATTGTGGGCTTAAACGAAAGATCTCACCAAATGTTACAACTTTCTAGAACATTTGAACTTCGTGGGACCAACACCAGTGGCGCCACAATTGAAAAACCACTTTCAATATCACATAACCTCAATTATCTCGACGGTCGCTGAACCGATTTTGATGATTTCAAAATCGGACATTTGTGTCTACATTTCGTCCATACATCATTTTTCGATCTGATAATGCGATCTGTCCGATTTTGCCGTTTAAGTGTGAAAAAATTGATTTTTCCCATAATAACGCTTTGAAACCACTCAGATGCCAATTTGAGTGCTTCTACTCAACCAAGACACCTAAAATAGGGTTTGAAATGAAAAGTATCACAAAATACAACAATTCTTTGATATAGTTGAACTTCACCAAATGAACATTTGAGGCGCTCTGGTCGAAAAAACGAGTTCAGAAACAAAAAACCGCGCTTATCTCGGCTTCTGAGTAATCGATGAGATCATGTTCTACGGCAAAATTATAGAGAACATTCTGGTCTACATTTCACCCATATAACACTTTTCTGCCAGTCCATCCAAATCCTTGATATTTTGGTTTAAATACAAAATTTGTAAAATTTCACGAATTTGATTCAATATAACTGAATGGCGTCTCCCAACTTCAGCTCTAAGTCGAATTTGCATACACTCCGAGTTAGCTCACTTTAAGAATCTTACCTACAATAAGCCGGTTAGGATAATCTGTCCCTTTTAAGCGTTTTTCTGAGTTTAATTTTATTTATACAAGTAAAAAAAAAATTCTCTAATCAAAAGCCAAAAGTATTTATTCTATATATTACTTTTGAAATTTTATCTAATAGAAGCGTTCATCGCCATTATCATTTATGTTTTTTTTAAACATCATAAGACTCTTATAGTCGCACAAATTCACAAATTTTATGCAACAGACAACACAATATCGTCGGTTCCGAAGAAGACTATTGTAAGTCTACTTACAATAGTATAAAAAGATGGTATCATTGGATGCAGAAACCTTAGATCTATATCCCCACAAAATTTTATGTTGATTAAGATATTCCTGCAAAAGTTATAAGAAAAAAACCTAAAATCAGCGTGCCCAATTATTGAGTTTTCTGCCCACAATTTTGCTATAATTAATTTAAAAATAGTGTTAACTAGAAGATATTCAATGCGTAGGTATGATAAAATAGTTTCAAAAGATAAAAGTATACTAATTGCAGTGAAGTTAATGAAAATAAATTTTAGTTGTCAAACTTTAAACCTCTTTCCTGTAAAGTTTACATTTTGGACTTACAATAGTCTTCTTCGGAACCGACGATATTATATGATCTTTACAAATGCAAGTCTGGAAGATATGTCTAAAACATTTGAAAAAGAGCTTTTTTTTAGCTCTTCTTATTAACCTAAATTTGCCAATATCCAGCCTAGACCTTTAATAAATATTCATCAAAAAATTATAATAATAATTTAATAAGGATACTATAATATACTTTTATATAGAAGTAAAAGAAAGCATGAAAACCGAAACAACTTTTCTTGTGATAAAATTTTGAACACTCAAGTGAATCGCCATTTTGTTCTGCTGCTTCTCGATTCTTAAATATTTTTTTCAGGAAATTGCGAGACAATGAGATTATTTCCCAGAAATTGAAGAATGATCACAAACTCTTTATGAAATGTATTTGTGGCCCTCAAAAGGGCCGTTTTTTGTTGCAAATCAGAAGATTTGGAAGAATTTACTTGGAGCTGGTGTATTTAGTGACGGCTTTAGTTCCTTCACTTACGGCGTGCTTGGCCAATTCTCCGGGCAGCAGGAGACGCACAGCAGTCTGGATTTCGCGACTCGTGATGGTCGAACGCTTGTTGTAATGGGCCAGACGAGAAGCCTCTGCAGCAATGCGCTCGAAGATGTCATTCACGAAGCTGTTCATGATGCTCATGGCTTTGCTGCTGATGCCAGTGTCAGGATGGACCTGCTTCAGCACTTTGTAGATGTAAATGGCATAGCTCTCTTTACGCTTGCGCTTCTTCTTTTTGTCCGTCTTGGAGATGTTCTTCTGGGCCTTTCCAGCCTTCTTGGCAGCCTTTCCACTAGTCTTCGGAGCCATTGTAATTGAAGTATTCTCAGTGAAGTAACTTTTGATACTAAAAAGTCGTACAGGGAACACCAGTATTTATGGACTTCGTAACTCGAAATGTTTCAGATTGGCTCTCACACATTCTAACTCACACCATTGAACATCTGTTCATTCCAATAGGAAAGGCCTTGAGTGGAGGGGGAAGTGAGATAGTGTGCAACAACTCTGACTTGACTTTTTCGGGCAACTAAACGCATAAATATAGGGGAGTTAGTAGTGATTTTTTAATAGTCAATCAACTGTTGTTGCTGAGTTTGCTTCGTGTGACTTCAAACAAAGGAAAACCATCTGAAATGTCTGGACGCGGAAAGGGAGGAAAAGTGAAGGGAAAGGCGAAGACTCGCTCCAATCGTGCTGGGCTTCAATTCCCCGTGGGACGTATCCATCGTCTCCTCCGGAAGGGAAATTACGCAGAAAGAGTCGGTGCTGGAGCTCCAGTTTATTTGGCTGCCGTCATGGAATATCTGGCTGCTGAAGTTCTTGAGTTGGCCGGCAATGCTGCCCGTGACAACAAAAAGACCAGAATCATTCCTCGTCATCTTCAATTGGCCATCCGCAATGACGAAGAATTGAACAAATTGCTGTCCGGAGTCACAATTGCCCAAGGCGGTGTTCTACCCAATATCCAGGCAGTTCTTCTGCCCAAGAAGACCGAAAAGAAGACATAAATTCTGCAAATCAACTGCTCTCAAGTCGACAAGAAAAAAAAAACGCCCTTTTTAGGGCGACCAAATCATTTGATAAAGAGTTTATTGAAATCTTAAATTACTTTTTCATTTTGTTATTACGTTTAATTAGAAAAGGAAATTTTTTATACTGTTTCAGATAATAACGAATTTGAATGTTAGTCTGTATGAATTCCTACGTTTGTATGTTAATCCTACGCAATTAGGTATTATAAACCATTTAAAGAGACATTAACCAGACATTAGTTTCGAGATAGTTTAAACCCGGGGATCGTACATGAAGACCAATACTAATTTGCAAAAAAATTAAATGGATTTATTTCTAGTAGAAATTACGCAGCTAGACAAAGAAATGAATTATTCTAAAAGAATTGTAGAATGGTAGCTAAAATAATTTAATTTCAACGCAATGATCCCAATGATTAAAATCGAATAAGTTATTAAAAAAAATGTTTATTACTTTTGGACGGACCGTTTTGAACTTAAAACAAAACTTTAAAACAAAAATAATAGAAATTGCAAAAATGGGGCGAACAAAAGCATAAATTATTTTAAATTTGCTGATACAAAAAAATGTGAATGAGAAATTATTTTTAAAAAACCTTTTTTTTAAATTGTAAAATCATAAGATATAGTAAATTATAATTTTTTGTACTTAAAATTAACTTGAAATTTAAATTTTAGAAGATTTTACATTATTTAGTTAGACGACTAAAACCTTTGCTGCAGTTTAGACGTTTTAAAGTTTTTTTTTAATGTTAAACAATATTAATAAGAATTTGTCCAGAAATCGTTTGAATAAAAATATCCATTTGCATTGATTCATGATTTTAAGTTATTATTACATAAAGTATTTGCAAATAGAAGAGATGTACAATGATTAATTCATCTTCATATAAATTTTCACATTCAATGAATTACAATAGGTGTGAAAAATATTCCTATCAGAATATTTTAAAAATGAACAGTCTTCAGGTAATATTTTGATTTTAATTAGAATACAGTAGTAATTAATAAATTATTAAAAAGCTAATTTTCTACAAAAGTATAACATAAAATAATTCAAAATGTTCTTCCCAGATTACAAAAGAGAGATCTACGCAGCAACTTCCAATATGCAATCCCTGTGAAAATATCCAAATGCCTTTCGATATGTCATTAATTTGATAATATTTCAACATAAATCACCTCTTCTTATGTCTTATTAACAAGTAATGCAAAAATAAAATTAATTTTTCATCCAAAATTGTTTCAAAATATCATTAGAATTACACCATTACTTTGAATTTGCAACATATACGATTTTTAGCATAAAAAATCGACATATTCCGCTTTATAAATTTAGCTTTTAACATCAGAAAAACATTGAAAATATATTTAAATATATTTTAGGAATATTAACTAAAAGAGTGATTAATTTAATTGCATAAAATTAACTTAAAATTCAAATGCTATCACTTTTCGCCAATATTTATGATCAACTTTGTCGTAGCAAATTTGTGATTATTTTAGAATATAGAAGAATAAGAAGGTTGCATCTTTTAAATATGTTTAATAGACATTCAGTCTTTCGAATCCACTAAGTAGGAACACCTGAAATTATTAATTAATTAAGTTTTTTTGAAAGTCTTGCAAATGGACTGAAAATTTGAGTGCAGAATAAAGCAAAATTCCGGTTCCAATAAATGGGTTACGTTTGTGAGTAAGGTAAAATGTGGTATTTTCTAGTAAATTTCTTGAGATATCTACCCAGAAATCGCAAAGAATGGCAGAAGAGACATCCGTAGAAGTAGCCCCAGCAGTATCCCCAGCGGGGAAGAAGACCAAGGCCCCGAAAACCGCCAAGAAGCCTCGAGTGAAACCAACGCACCCAAAGACTTCTGAAATGGTTAACAATGCCATTAAGGATCTGAAGGAACGTGGTGGATCATCCCTGCAGGCCATTAAGAAGTTTGTGGCAGCCAACTACAAGGTTGATGCAGAGAAGCTGGCCCCATTCATCAGACGCTACCTGAAATCCGCCGTGACAAGTGGAGCTCTGGTTCAGACAAAAGGAAAGGGAGCCTCTGGCTCATTCAAATTGGCTGGAGCAAAAGGCGAGAAGGCAGTAGCAAAGAAGCCCCGTGTAAAGAAAGCTTCTGGAGAGAAGAAAGTGAAGAAGGCTGCATCGCCCAAGAAGAAGGCAACTACTACAGCCAAGAAGGCAGTGGCAGCAAAGAAGCCAAGTGGTGAGAAGAAGAAGACAGCTGCACCAAAGAAAGCTGCAGCAAAGAAGTCTGCTCCTAAACAAAAGTCCACAAAGGCATCTTCAAAATCCATAGGAACAAAGCCAAAAGTTCCCAAGCCGAAGAAGACTGGGTCACCGAAGAAAGCTGCACCAAAAAAGACAGCAGCCAAGAAGAAGTAACTTTCTTCAAATCCTTTCACTTCTCTTCCCACATTGGGAAAAAAACCTCACAAAAACAGCCCTTTTTAGGGCTATCAAATTTTTTTTATAAAGAGTTTTAACAAATCTTGAGTAGATCCTTAAAAACACAATAAATTAAATCTCTAAAATTGTCATTTAGTAGGGTCGAAGGAACACCTATTGGAACTTTAAGAACTCGTGTCACAACCTTTCTCATTGGTGGTGCCTTATTGGTCCGATTTGTCCTATTTAGGATACATTCCCACAACTCTTGTAGGAAGATATTGTTAAAAACCCGTTGCAAAAAAAATCGTATTAGAATTCCAAATAGTATAAAGGACTAGTAAGAAATATTCTCAGGTTAACTCTTTCCAGACCGCAGCTATGCTGCAAGCCAATTTCACAATTTTTTAATCAAAAATATCTAAGCTCTGGAATTAATTGAGTTCCTACAAAAAATATCGACATTCTTATATTTTGTAATCATCCACAAGAATCGGATTTTTATCACTTCTGAATAATTAAAAAAACATTGTTTTTCACAGAACATTCATATGCTGTTTTGGGTACTCCAAGTCCCAAAAGAGACGAAAGAGTTAACAGCAAATTTTCTATAATTTTTTATTTTGCAAGACTTCTATAACCAGGGGGATAGCCAGTTTGATATAACTATTAGGACCTATAAATTCATTTTCCAATAAAGATTTTTCCGTTTTCTTGTGGTTTTTGTATATTTTTTTGAAAATTCAGATAAAATGTGAAGGAATTTTCACACGAAACAAAAAAGGCTAATTTCCATTATAGGGGAGACCGGGGTACTTATAGCCAGGGGTAGAATTAGTCAGTGGATTTTTCTCGTTTTTCTTAAAATGTAACATCGAGCAAAGTATTTTTTAATGCAAGTAGGAATACATCTCCATATTGGTACTAATATTTATAAGTCTGATCCAGTTATCCTACAATTTAGAAGCATTTTTATAAAATGGGTATAAAATTATAATTATGATGTTACAGTGTTTGGACCAGCATTTGGTTTTCTGAGTTTCTAGTCAAGTTTTCATAGTTTTACCTCGTTTCTAGTTTAATAAATCTAATTAAAAAATATTTTTCACTTGGATAATAATTATCCATTTTTTTTTATATAAGATGACAAACACTAAAACAGCCCTCGGGGCAATTGTAGCCACTCCTCCGTGGCGGGCTAAAACTATTGATGATTTTTCACTAATACATAGATAATTGTTAGATGAAAAAGTACTATTGATATTCCAAGCAATATTGCCATTCGGATGAAAAATTTGTGAAATAGATTTTTTCAGGATATTTTCATCAATTTTACCGCAATTACAAAAATGTCATAAAAAAGTCGGCTAAAGCCTTTTTCACTAAACCCTTTAAGGACGATTGGAACACCGGTGTCCCATAAAGAAAATAATTTTTCCTGACTACCTAAAGTTATTTTTTTCTTATGTCTGTACATAATTGTAAAGTAGAAGGTTGAAGAAATCTAGAATATTTTTTGCTATGTCTTTGCTATGTACAGTAGACTCTCGCTTATCCGTGAGAGCGGGACCAAATGTCATACGGATTTTGAGAGTGATACCAATAAAATTGTTTGAAATCCAACGATTTTTTTGTTTACATTGAAAATTTATGGAGTGAATCCTGACCTGACTGAATCCGACAGTCTCTCTAAACATGCGTACTGTCCAAAAAAGTTACAGTGAGTAAGAATTACAGTAGATAGAGCACATTTGCTTAACAAAAAAACCCCAAAACGGGAACAATGAGTCCTCAAAATTTTGAAAATTCAACTGCATCACGGATTTTTTTATGTCACCCGGAAAAAGAGTCCACGGATAAGCGAGAGGCTACTGTATTAAATATTTAAGCTCAAAAATGGCAAATTTTTAAATTCTCAAATTCATAATTGATTTTATTTATTTTTTATACTTCCAATTTTTTTTAAGCAAAACCGTTTTGGCAATAAAAACTACAATACTCATACGTAATATTTTTTATTAAAGCTAAAAATATTATTCATTGGTACTGCCAGAAAAATTACTTAAATTTTTGGGCTATTTTTGTCCCAGACTCTGTTGGACTTTCCAAAGTTAGATGTAAGACTTATCATTGATTATGTTTCCCAGTTTATTTTTTATTGTTGATTTTCAGTCCGTAAAAAGTGTCTCGTCGTTAAAGGGTTAAGTGGCATATTTAGCATCATAGTGGGCTTCAGTGTATCAAGCGAAACAATATTCGGTATCTCCAGTTTAAAATTTCATCTGGAAAACTGGTGGCAATTAGTACCCCAAAAGTATTATCTACCCGAGCCGGGGCAAGTGTAGCCAATGTGTCATACTTTTTTCATTATCCTCTCTAGAAAAACTCAAGGATTTTAGACTGGTTAGATTATTCCAAGTAAAAACACTGCAAGGTTTCCTAATAAGAATCTTTTTCGCCTTGTAGGACTCGAGGTACTCTAGAAGAAAACGAATTAATTTTTGAGCTAAATTTTAATATTAAAAATTTAGTTCTTACGGCTAATACTAAAAGCTCGATATAGAAAAAAATAAAATTTGGGGACTCCGATCCGGAAAGTGGGTGCGATTCCAATGAAAACTGAACTTTTTTTTTAGAACTTCTGTTCTCAAGTTCTTCTACATTATTGACTAGTCCTTTGTGTTAGTTCCATCTCGACTTGTTTTCCTCCAGTCCTCTCCTTGTTCTAAATCTAAACCACCAAACAGTCGTGACAAGAACCAACACAAAGAAAAGTCGATAATGCAGAATAACTTGAGAACAGTAAAGTGCGGGAACTCCCTTCGAACGTTCATGTTTTTGAATAATATGAATCATATACACAGTAAAAAAATGTGTAAAATTTTACTACTATAATAGTGCAAAATCGACCATTTTAGTTGTTTAATTTAAAAATGTTTAAAAAATTCACAACATTTTGGTAATTTATTGTCACGTGATTGAAAATTACCACTATTATAGTTGAAAATTTTTTAACAATGTTGTTTAATTTGAAAAAGAAAAATTTTTCAACAATGTTTCGTGATTTAAAACTGTTTGACAAATTCTAAAAATTACCACAATTATATAGTATGATTAGTTTTCACATAATTATAGTGTGAAAAATACACAACTTTATGGTATTTTTTTGTCACATGATCAAACATTAACACTATTATAGTTTGATCATAATTTTTAACACTATTATAGTGTGAAACCTTGTGTATTGCAACCAAATTTGTTGAATTTTTAAACAAAAGTTGTGTAAAAATTGTTGAATTTCCAATTAAGACTTATACTTCAGTCGAGATGCTTTTCATTGGGCAAAAGTCATATATAACATCAAATATTTATATGCAAAATAAGTATATCGTAAAGATCCGAGCATCAGATGTAATCATTTCGCATTAGGGGGGATCCCGAGTACAGGAAAAAAACCAATAAAAATGTCTAAAATGCCAAGAAAATCAAAATCTTCGAAATGAAAAGAAAATTCAACAATAAACAGAATTCAACAATTTTTGAATTTACACATAAAAATTCAACAACTTTAAATTAAACAATTTTAAATTAAACACTTTTTCCAAATTTAACACTATAATAGTGGTGTGAAAGATTACACACTATAATAGTGTTAATTTTTTTACTGTGCGTCATTTTTTAAAATTATCAACAACTTTTAGTATTGAAATTGCTCGACGGCTTCTTTTGCGATTGTGGTACAGTGCCCGCTTCGTAATCCGGGTGATTTTTTTGAATTTGTTCAACGTCTCGAAAATATATACAAGTTTTTTTTCTAGAATTAGAATAAAAGTTTTAAAGAAGTTTAAAAAGACATAATTAGAGAATTCTATGCTTATAACTACTTCACTTATTAAACAAAAACATCACAGGATAATTCATTTTCATTGCAGAATACTCGTGCATACATAACCTCAAAATGATTTTAAATGTAACCGTTGATAACTCGTCCGGATTACGGCGATCCGGATTAGAGAGCGGGCACTGTACTTGTCCTCGCTTTCTTCATTATGGATCACAATTATCACAACTACTCAATAAAGTTTGCCAAAAATATTAAAATAATTTATGACAACATTGCATGTATCGCGTACTAAAAAAAAACATAACCTAACTTAAAATCAGTGTTTTGAAATCAACGGTCGATAAATTGTGGACTGTAGCAGCGATGGCCGAGGCGATGGTATAGCGGAACTCTACTGTAAAGTGAATTTGAACAAATTGTGGACAAAATTTTTTTGTCCGATTAAAAAAGAAGCGATTGAGCGAGAATCTACTGTACGTGGCTAATTCTGCCCCGATCTCCTCAACATAACTGGGAAGTTTGTGCCAAATTTATCAAATTAAACATTTCTATATTCAATATGTTCTAAAATAAAGAGGCTTTAAAGTTTGTTTAAGAAGGGATTCGAATAAGGAATATAAAAAAAATATTGTAAATATTTGTCACGTCATAATTAAAAAAAAACAAATTTACTGAAGAAGTACTGACACTTGGTAGTTTTCTCTGAAAAAGCTTTGAAACTGTTCTCAATGTTTAATTCTCAAAATTTTTTATTTGAACATTATTTATGTAATATTCAAAAAGAAATTTTTTGATATAAGGTAAATGTACCAACGATCGTCAGTGTTCCTCGGATCGGAAGGTTGTCCCGCGTATCGGCACCCCAAAATAAAATGTACTTTTGAAAATTATTCACTGTATTTTAGTATTTTTCTTTAGCAAGATGCATCACGTTAGTTCATATTTAATCTACAGAACCAATTTTGTCGTCGAGTTTCAAACAAAATTACTATTATTTACCTAATTTATTGAATCACTATATATATCAGAGTCTTAGCAAAAAATCCGCCATTTATCACTTTCTTAATATTTCACGCGAGAATTTGTCTGCAAGAATATGAGGAATTAGGTTTGATTAAAATGATTTACAAATCTGTGTTAATTAAAAAATGAATATTCAGTGACTCTAATTTCACTATCAATATACCTTTTTAATTATTTCGGCAAGGAATATTGAAAATAAATTATTTTTTGCGAACAAGTTACGTTTTCTTTCATCTGTTCCTCGAATCGCCACATTTTTTTCGTGGAAAATTGCACTCAACTCGCTCAGCTGTCATCTTCACAGCCATTATTAGATGTTTTTGTTGTGATAGAACAATTTACCAGTGAAAGTTTCATTAAATTTAACAATTTTAGAAGTTGTATCATGTGAATACACAGTGCACAGTGTAAGGATGACAAAGAAGCTTCAGAAGCCTTGTAGTGATTTAGATGCCAAGAAAGCAGGAGAATCCTCATCAAAGACATCTGCCGATCCGTGGCTCACCCCTTCCGATCCGTGGAACACCTGATTAAGTCCCTTCCGATCCGCGGAACACATTGCATCCTTACAATTACACCTATATATTATTAATCTCCGTAATTAGAAAAAGTGTCAATACACGAAAATTATTAAATGGATCACTAATATATCAATTGGCGTGTAAAAAATTACCAAATAGTGTTTTGGAACTCATATATTCAACTAAATATGGAGCATGTCTCTTAACATTCCGATCCGTGGTACACTTCCCTTAAATGATTTGATCACTAAACTAAAGAATTAAAATTAATTTGTGTATTTCATAGTAAATTTATTTTTATAGCATTGCAACCATTACAACGTTACAAATCATAAATTATTTTTCAAAGAAATAATTATCCAAATATATTCTTGCTCTTCAAGTATTTCACGGTGTTTTTGTGTAATTTTGCGTCGCTAAAATCATCCGAACTGTCAGAAAAATATGAATCCGAGTCATATATTTGCAAGTCTTCCTCATCCGGAACACACAGTATGATTCTTTCTATTTTAGGGCAGTTCTTAGCAATATTCCTGCAAAAGTACTGGGCTTTAAATTTATTCTTTGAGATGTCGACGTTTCCATAAATCCTACTTACATTACAGACTGATCATCTACCCACGGGCAACCCCTAATATTCAAGTACTTCAAATTTTGGCAAGTCTTTAATTACAGCCAGGACTGGTGCTATCGGTAACTTATTGTACGTTGTTAATCTTTCAATGTTGATCCATTCCAAGTTTGGCTGCTTCGAAAAGAAGTTTTCAAGACACTCTCGTGAAATATACTTCTTATTGTAAATAATCTCCAGTTTCACGAGTTTAGTATTGTGCTTAGCAAGAGTATCCAGGATCCGGTAATTGCAAGACATATCTTTTAGGGACAACCTGGTCAATTTGGTGCATTCTACAGCAATTACATATAGTGGCATAAAAATAATTGTCTTGCATGATTTAATAGTTATATCTTTAAGATGAGGATTGCTCCGTACAAGACGACAAAGCATTGCACTTGTGATTAACTTCAGATTTTTTAACTCAAGCTTTTGTACACTTTGGCAACGTTCAAGCAATGTATAATACTTATCGTCTTTCACTTCAATAACCCGAAGATTTGCAAGTATCTCATTTCCTAGTTTTCGATAATCCGGGGAGCATTCTCTAAAGTTGAAGATATCCTCCAGACTCAAATATTAGGTGAGATTCTTAACAATCTCACCTACTATAATCCTAACAAAATTTCATGTCGTCCGATCGACCTCAAACTTGGCCAAAATGTGTTTCGCCACTTCCTGATCACGAATATATATGTGGCTATTTTACGTTCCCGGCCGGCCGGCCGGCCGCTCTTTGGAGCTTAATAGCTCCTAAACTAAAAAAGATATCGACTTGCGGTTTTCGGCAAAGGTTATATATCGTGTGAAAATTGCAACTTGGTGCATTGACCCCCCACCCCCCACCCCTCCTTCCGCCATTTTGAAGACCCCCCTTTTTTTGTTTTCTCAATAGCTCCGCCCCTATGGCATTCAGCGGACTCAAATTTTAGTATGTTATAGCTGGACCTTAGAGTTTTCGATCAATACCAAACTTAAGGTCCCCCGACCCCCCTGACCCGAGCTATAAGGGTCCAAAAAATTTTTCTTAAAATGGCCATAACTCCGGTTCTAATTGTCAGAATTTAAAAAGTGAGGGCTTTTTGGAAAGCTCTCATGAAATGCCACTTCCCCTTCTAACATCACAAGTTCATAAAACCACCGCTAGGGGCGCTATTATTAAAAAGAAAATTTTTAAATCTTATAAGTTAAATAACTCAAAAATTCCATTGTGCATCGGGCTGAAATTTTAGTATGTTGTAGCCGTTGATTATACCTATCAAACAAAAAAAACCTTAAGTCGATCTAAAACCCCTGACCCGAGCTATAAGGGGTCAAAGTTCGAACATTGACCGGCCTCTATCTCCAGTTCTATTTAACATAGCGGCCTAAATTTTACCTTTTTGGTTTCGTCTCGATTAGCACTTTCAGATGGAAGTTCAAAAAGTCACCACAGGTGGCGCTGTGATAGCGTCAAAATTCATCGAAATTCAAAGTCACTTTTCTCAAAAACGGCATTGTGCAAGTTAATGAAATTTTAGTATGCTGTAGTCCAGTCTAGGACGTTTCCAAAATGGTGCGTAAGTGCGCTGTGGTTAAAACAGAACCGGAGATATGAAGGGTCAAAGTTCACGAAATTCAAAAAATCATATCTCCGGTTCTATGTGACCGATTTTGATGAATGAGGGCTTAAACGAAAGATCTCACCAAATGCTACAACTTTCTAAAATATTTGAACTTCGTGGGACCAACACCAGGGGCGCCACAGTCGAAAAACCAATTTCAATATCACATAACCTCAATTATTTCGACACGTGCTTCACCGATTTTGATGATTACTTCGACATAATTGTAGAGGATATTTGTCTCTATATTTCGTCCATACATCATTTTTCGATCAGATAATGCGATCTGTCCGATTTTGTCGTTTAAGTGTGAAAAAATTGATTTTTCCCATAATAACGCTTTGAAATCACTCAGATGCCAATTTGACTGCCTCTACTCCACCAAGACACTTAAAATAGGGGTTTAAATGGAAAGTCTCACAAAATACAACAATTCTTTGATATAGTTGAAGTTCACCAAATGAACACATGGGGCGCTCTGGTCGAAAAAACCAGTTCAGAAACAAACAATGTCGATTATCTTGGCTTCTGAGTAATCGATGAGATCATGTTCTATAGGAAAATTATAGAGTACATTCTGGTCTACATTTCACCCATATATCACTTTTGTGCCAGTTCATTCAAATCCTTGATATTTTGGTTTAAATACAAAATTTGTATAATTTCACGAATTTGATTCAAGATAACTGAATGGCGACTCACAATTTCAGCTCTAAATCGAATTTGCATGCACTCCGAGTTAGCTCACGTTAAGAATCTCACCTACATAAGCCGGTTAGGATTATCTGTCCCTTTTGCAATATGAGTACATACGATATCCTGCACAGGAAGGTCAAAGAGCGTCGTAGAAAATACGGGATACTTATTTTCAGATTCCGCTTTTTCGATTAAGTCCAATTTTATACGTTTTGCCATCTTTTAAAGACGATTTTTCCAATCACAGAGTCACGAATCACGAGTCACGAGGTTTATGGTATTATTATCCTTTTTTTTGGCTAACACGACCAAACGTCACGAAAATCTGAAACGCAATGGAATGGAGAAGTGGTGTGGTGATTATTTTTTTGGTAGAGACGGTAGAGAGGTGGGATTATTCACCATTTCTAAACACCGAATTTCTAAACTCTATGCCATCTGTGGTGGAAATCGCTTATAGCCGATTTACCAAATAAATCATAGGGTAAGTGTGCCAAATTTCGGCATAGTTGCATGTAAGCACCGAAGTCCTAAGTTTAAAATGCAATATTTTTAATTCATATTGATATTTTTTGTTACTTCCTTTTCGGAAGGGTCGTGTGGAACCTTCAAGACTAGTTTATCATTTTTGTTTTCTTTAAATCACTTTCTAAAATATTGAAAAATTAATAAAAATATGGACATTGCTTTGGGTAGTATTTCGGCCACTTTGTGTGAAATTTCGGCCACCTTTTTTCTGACCACATTTTGTGACGCAACGGATAGAAAATTTCAAAACGTCAAACGGAACGAGTTTAATATTTAATTTAATACGTTTATATGACTAACAAGCCCTGAGATCTTCCGTGTAATTTGTCCTAAACACCTGAAGAGTAGCATCTCAAATTTACGCGCAGATTCCCGTAGCAATTTGCACTTCCTGAACCTTCCAATGCCTTTTCCCCATCATCTTTTTCATAGAAGCGATGGTTTTTTCTCTGGACATTGTAGAATTCAGAAATTGAAAAAGAAAACATAAAATGAATAAGAAATTTAGGAAAGCAAAAGATGTTTATGAAAACTAATCAATTTTCACGAAAAACACCGAAGGAAAACCTTCTGCACTTCACCACAAATCACAACACTGCTAGAGACATAATCGATCTGTCACATTTTTTGTAAGACTCTTTCCACACTGAGTTTTTACAACGCAATTTAAATGCAAATTATACCTAAAATTTAACTGTCTTTGTATTAATACATCCTAAAATGAATAAATATTTGAAAGCAAAATGAATTCATTGAATATTCGAAGATTACATACATAATTTTAATTAATTTATTTGCATGGCCGAAATTACACTCAAAGTGGCCGAAATTAGAAGTTGGCCGAAATTTGGCACACTTACCCTATCTACTTTTACCTTGCAGTGGTTCTCAAAGGTTCTCAAAGTTTTTCTCAAGGGGTAAAGACGTAAAGTTCGTCAGTTAAATCAGCATTTGTCGTAACTTCCTTTTGACAACTTTTCAGGAGACGAAATTTTTAGTTCAATATTATTTTTCTTAAAAATGAGCCCCGAATGCGATACTTTTGAGTCAAAATAATAAAAGTGGCACTAATAAACTGTAAGTTAACTCGAGAAAATCTTTATAAAATGATTTAAAAGCTGAGATATAGAGATATATGTCCGATGAAACACAATACGTTTTTATCGTAACTTCTATCGTTTATAAAGCCGTAACATCCAATGTATGGAAATCTTAGAAGTTACGACAATTTTCAAAAATGCATTATATCAATTTCATTTACTCTAGTCTAGTGATAACAAGCGTCTTTATTTGACTAAATTTTAGTCAATTCAACTGTTATCCCTATCCCTAAAAGCTATTAATTTATAAATTTTATTGAATAAATATTGTACGCCGCGTCGTTTGTTTTTTTTTTTTTGAAATGACAGATGGGCTGGGATTTTTTCTCACTTTTTTTCTCGCAAATATAGTCATTCGAGAAGAGATGGAACACATTTTTTATATTCATATTGCGGATACGTTTTGAATGCGAGACAAAAAAGAATCACACTGGTTTATCATTTGAAGACTCTAAAAAAGATATCAATATTAGAAATGCCTAGATGAAAATAGTCACTTCGAAAAATAGGATTTAAAAAAGAGTTGCATTTTGAGGCACTCAAAAAAAGGGTAGGTGAGATGGAACACCCCTAATTTTAGCAAAATATTTATAGTTTATTTTATTAATTTAGAATAGGAAGGAAGTGATTTTAAACATGAACACTATTTCATTGAATTTATTGGAGTTTATTTTATTTTTTTTCAGTATAAATGATTTATTTTGTGGAATATGAGGCTCATATACTTCGATGGCAATTTCGCTGAGTGTATCAAGTCAGTCTTACCAGAAATTTAGGGAAAATAATTTCTAAGATTTACTTGAAAAAATTTTTGAAGAACATTGACCAAAATTCACACCGGAAGTGTTGCCAAAACTATTAAGTTCCATATCTCCTCAACCTCCAAATACACGTATTCTTATGGCGAAATAAAAATTTTTGGCCATTTTTCAGGCATCCAAAAAATTCAATTTCAATTTTGTCGTACAATTTTAAAGGTAGAAAGCTGTAAATTGAGGGTTTTCATTAGAATGTTGAGGGGCACAAATAGACCAAATGAGGTGGAGATCGTACATAGGGTATAGGCAGGAGGCGAAGTGGTCCATCTCTCCCACTGTTCCAACTCTCCTCGAATGACTATATTGAATTACAGTAGACTCTCGCTAATTCGGCTCTTTTAAGATCGGGCTACTTTTTAATTCGGGCGGCAGTTAAATTTGAAAAAAGTTTGCTGACATTTTTCAAGTTTGACTAAGTTTATCAATGGGTCGATTTATTTAAAAGAAACCTCCTGCAGGTATGCAATTTTTTTGATACGTAATGCCATTTCTTGCGTTTTTTCGGACCCGAAAATGTACATAATCCCGGGACTGAGTGTAATTCCAAAAAATATTCTTTTGGAAATAAAAAATGCAAATTACTTACCTGATAGGAAAATACCTGTTTCAAATTTCGGACGGCTGAAAATATCGGTCATTTCCCTTATTTCTCAAAATTCAATAATTTTTTAGTTTTTTTTTTTTTTTAATTTCTTGGAGTTGTGCAATCTCAAAAAAAAAAGAAAAGAGTGCCACTTCTATGAGCAGAAAAATCTTTGAAAGAGTTAGAACGGCAAAGAGCTTTGGAAGACTTGTTGTCCGATATAGCGCACAAAGCAATACTCAATTTTAAATATATAAAGAAAACAAATGTGTTTAATAAATTGTGTAGGTTCCAAAACTCTTGTAAAAGAAGTTATGTAACAAAAATTCAATTTGTATTAGATATTGTATTTCGAACTTAGGATTTTGGGACTCGTATGAAACATGTCCGAAATTTGGCACAGTTCTTCTATTCACGAGTTTAAGTTACGGTAGAGAAGTTTTCAATGTTTTTCCAGAACTGCGTGTGCTATCAATACAGTTAATACAGTTCATGGATTATCCGTCTATATTTAATTCGGTGATTGTTGTTTAGAAAAACAGTTTAGCCATGTACAATACCTGACCTACCATTATTTCGTACAATATACACCATTTCTGCTTAATCTAAGAAGGCTTAATCCGAGACACAGTTCTCTTCTTAATAAAGGACCCAACCCCAACTAACAAAATTACCTTAAGAAAAAGTCAATTAAAAATTTTCCTGTTATGTTTGTGAGTTTAACTCGTTTAACCTCTGGATTTTAGGAAATGAGGGGCTTGTGGTAGACTTCAAGATAGACTTTCAGAGAAATCTATAAGTACCAAAAAATATATTTCATGTACAAGATTATTTTCTTTCCCGATGATAAGAAAAACATCAGTAGCAGTGTCTCCCAGTAATTAGGGAATAACAAAAATATATATTTTTTTCAATATATGTAAGAGTTTTAAACGCTGCAGTATCTAGATTCTGGGGAGTTTACCATAATCCAGTTGAGATATTGAGTTACTCGGGTGGCAACTGATGGTGTCCTATTATCTGCACATGCAACTCCGAAGCTGTTAATCCCAATAACATAGAGACGTCCATTATCTGGTCCAGTCCACCAGAGGCCACCGCCAGAATCGTACTGGCAAGTGTCCTTATTCGTAGTGAAAGTGCAGATGTGATTATTATTAATTGCACTGCCCAAAACTGACTGGCATTGAGGTTGGGAGATAACATTCAGCTGAACCTTTTGTAGAATATTGGGTCGCGGACCGCTAAATTCCGTGGTACCCCAACCGGCTGCCTCAACTGTATAGCCGGAAAACTGGCTTACCGTGTTAGTGTTGTATTTGAATGGTAGACAAGCGATTCCTACTCCGGGATTCATCTGGATCGGAGTTGTTGTCTTGATCAGAGCGATGTCATTTTGATTATTAGTGTTAAGGTTGCAGTCGGTGTAGCAAACGAAAGATTCTACATTGTAGACAGCTGTGTAAGGAGTATCTGATCCAACACTAATATCATGTTCACCAACAACAAGAACAATAGAGCCTGGAGTCTGATTGGCAAGGCAATGTTGAGCAGTAACGGCACGTTGCTCGGAGACTAAAGTGTTAGAAAAAATATATGACGATTTCATTGGATAAAAAGTTGCACAAGAAGAAGAAAATAAAACTCACTGAGCGTTGCACCACATATGATGGTTCTTGTATTGAGATCATATATAGCTACCATCATTGGGAATTCATTAACGGCTGCATTCTGCCCTCCAACAATGCGAGTCTACGAAAGACAGAAATTAACTCACAGAATCCCACTACTCTCAGCTATGTTCACTCTAATCACTTAGAATCTTTTGATGTAAAATTATTCTGTTTTTGAATAAATCAACTAAAGATCGAGATGGTTTTCTGATTTGGGATTTTGGAGCATTGCCTTTGAGTCAACTTACACTCTTTCTGCGTCCACAGTTGCATGGTTCAAAGAAAGCCCTTACAGTACAGTAGAATCTACCTCCAGGGGAATTGAGCTGGGAGAATAGTGCAATGTTCATCTGGTTGTAGTCAGAGAACTCTTCAAAAGTACCAGTTCCGCAATATCTATATCCATCGGCATGATCTGCTCTACCCGTGCGTGATACAGAAATGTAGTCCAATGGGCAGCCGTTATTTTGATTTGGAACCTGAACTACTGTGCATGTGAGTCTGATACGATAGTCTGAGAAAGTGGTAATTGGCCAGGAGCAGCGAGACCCAGGAGAATAATAATTCGCATAGTTGGGCGATGACACAACTATGGGAGATGTTCCCACATTCACAGGGTTATTGTTGTAGCTTTGTTGTCCCAGCACAGAAGGTAGGAGACAACCACAAAATAGAACTACAAATACGGGCACAATATTATAAAAAGAAAATTGCACATTTAATGGCATTCTAATCACCGATAATCCACATTTCCTGGTCGAGACACTATAGCATTCTTATTCCACAAAACACCAACTGAAGTCACGAGCTGAGAACCTAGGCTTCTTATATGTGCTCTCCAAGAAGACATTGGCGTCTTTTGGCTCACACACAAAAATTGGAACAATACTCCCTGATATCTCTGTGTATTTTTCTTTGCCACCCACAAAATTTAAATAATATTTTAATTTGCCCTCGCTTATCACATATCAATTTGCTTTATTAGTGTTGTTACACCATAACTATCATGTTATTTTCTTTATCATGCTCTCTTTTCTTTCCAAAAACATCCAGTTAGGCCAGTTTTTACCAAAACCCAGAAAAGCGAAATTTTTCCACGAGGCACCCCCTCAACCTCTTCGATTATGATAAAACTTTTCACTTTTCTTCAGCAATTAGTAAAAAGAAACAGTTAAATGTTCTAGTGGAAAAATATTTACTTTGATAGAAATTTGATCAATTGGTGAAAAACGTGCATTTCCAATCCTTTCAATAAGGAATACTGTGTGATTTCGTCATGAAAATACATTAATAATATTTTATCAGTTGGTGATTTCGATAACATATCTGAAGAGAAACATCTTCGTGGAATATCAGTGTTTAATTTGCTATTTTTGCAACAATTAACTGGTGGATCAAATGCTAGGCATATCACCTTTATCTTTCATTCACGGAATCACACAAGCAAGTCCCCCACGCAATTCATGCCGCTTTATGACTGTTCATTTGGGTGTCATTAGTGTTATCATATCAGTTATTGAATGTTTTCTCTCTGGGTATCATTAAAAAAAAATAACGAGAAATTTTACTGCATAAAGGGAAGTAAATACCTAAATTGCCCCCAAAAGAGGTCTAGGTGAGAAAATTTCCAAGATCACAAATTCACATTGATCTTCATAATGAAGGCAAGGGAGCCAAACGCAGGGCCCGAATTTGGAAATCTCGTAAGATCGGTTTCAGCCTAAGAACATAGAATTTAAGATAACTTACCGTAAGGTTCATGGGGTTCATGCAAAATTTGGAATTTTGGACATTTATACTACAGTAGACTCTCACTCAATCGGCTCTTTTTCAATCGGGCGAAAAATGTTGTTGACAATTTTCATGTTTAATTATGAAGCTAATTCGCTCAATTTCGCTGTAGTTCTTCCTATTTTATCGTGATCCTTTATAATTGAACGCTTTTTGTGGAATTTACAAAGGCTTTGCCGCTCAATTCTATCGCTAAACCGGATGACATTTTGCCCCATATTCCCGATTGAGAGAGAGTCTACTGTAGTATAGCACGGATTTTGATAACTAATAACTTTCAACTATCACAACCGCAACGCAACCCGCAACTGTACTTTGAAAATTATTCAACTGTTTTTATACAGTTTTAAAACACTTGTCCAAACACTATATTCTTTGTACCGAAGAACCCTAAGTCTGTACATACGAGGTCCCGGAATTATGCAGTTCGGAATTATGCAGTTCGGAATTATGCACTTCGGAATTATGATTTGCTTGTTATTGGGACACAAATTTGGAAATAATGTTTAAAATACCCCTATGTATGCAAATTGCAAATATTTTGACGTGGTTAAATTTAAATGCACTTCTTATGAACCATTGGCGCTGATAATAGGGCGAAAACTTGGCGCTATAAAAGTTTTGCATACATTACGGCGCTTCTGTAACTTATTAGAAAGAAATCTCCTGCGCGTATGCAAATTTTCTAGGTGCATTAATACCATTTCGCGCAGTTTTTTTCGGTCTCGAAAATGTGCATAATATTGGGACGGGACTCCGTGTAAACTTCCCGGCTAACACATTCATTAAGTACAACACTTAATTAAGTACTTGACTTCATGTCGTGCCCTAATTTTAATTACTTGTAGAGCAATAACTACCTACCAAACGTATAAAAATAAGTCAGTCAGAGTAACGTCGTCCCTTTGTGCTCGTTAGGTTTACTCAAAAGCGTATTCAGGGAACAGCAAATTCCAAAAATCAGAAGTCTTTAACTGATTTATAACGATTTATAACTTAGTATTTTTTGTTCAGCATGGCATTTGGTGTTCACTGACTGAGTATAAAATTGCGGAAATTTCCGAGCAAAAACCAAATATTAAGTTTCAATTTTTTTTTAATATCAATTAGACATATTGTGTAAAAAATCTTCTAGCCAAATACAGGGAGTTCCAGCTTGAGAGAAAACGGGCTGAAAGAATTTGATATGAATTGCTTACTATTGATAGCTCATTTATAAAATAATTTTTGAAATGTCCCTAAATGTATGCAATTTTTTATGCCATAAATTTAAAATACATTTTTTATGGATCGTTGGCGCTGAAAATAGGCTGAAAAATTGACGCCGGAAATTTCTTGCATAGGGGGAGATGGGGCTATTTTGAGCTGTGAGGCTAGATTGTTATACAACTTTTTCGCCTATTTCTAAATGATGCTGGTCCTTACAATAATTTTATTTAGATCCACAATTAATTTGGCTATCCAAATTACATCAAGGTAAATTAAAACCCAGTTGCCATTGCGAAAAAATCGTATAGCAATGTAGCGCCACAGATCAAAGAAGCCCCATCTCCCCCTACATCGCGGCGTTTCCATAATTTATCCCAAAGATATCTCCTGCAGATGTGTAATTTTACTGTGTCATTGGAGTTAATTCGCGTGCTTTTATTCGGTTACAAAAAAAATCCTTTCAAAGCGGAACTTCCTGTAGTGTAGAACATTGAATAGAATGAAACGAAAGTAGAAAACTTAGCGAAGTTTGTCAAAATGGTAGTCCATTTGAAAATAATAATTGTGAGTAAGGGGTCCGTGGTGCAATTGGTAAGAGCGTGCGGCTCTTGGGCGGTGTGACCCTCGGTTCGACTGTCACAGTTGTGAGTTCGAGTCCCGCCCGGTACAAATAATTGAAGCGTCTGAATGGACATTTTTCACGAAACATTGTTAACTGAATAATACATTTGTAAACCGAACAATGTACAAAATGGCAATAAAAGCCCGGTACATCGAAATAAATAAATAAAAATAATAATTGTGAGTATGATGTAAAAATCAACTAATAATATAATAGATGTTTTTCGTGAAACAGCATACAAACGTTAGACCTCTAATGCTGTTTAGTCGTATATTGTATGGCTTATTTTCTCTAATTTATAAGGTAAGAATATTGGGAAAAAATTGAAATAGAATTAAATTACAGAAATACCAGCTTCGCTTACAGTCGAGTAAAAATTTTAATTATTCAAAATCATATTCAAATTTAAAAAAAATTTAATGTCAATTTTTTTTTATTAAGAAAGTAAATCCATTAAATGAAAAGATAAAAGAGGTTAAAATAATTTGTCACAATATTTGAAGAAAATTTCATAATTTTAATCAGTTTATTTACAGTAGTGTCCAATTTTACCCTAAAAGTGTCCGAAATTACATGGAGTATTTTATGTACTCTCCGAATAATGGCTTTTACCTCAAGATATTTGTACTGAAAGAGAAAAGCCAAGAAAATTTATTTGATAAAACTCTTTTGCAAGATTCATAATTTACAATTTACCTATCACACACGCAACAATGTCAGTGACAATGACCTTAGTGATTAGGCAGTTGTATTACCTCGTGTATTACTTTATTCCATTATTTTAATATTTTATTATGACTTAATTTCCCAGAACCTTTGCAAGATCAGGGACAATCCCGGTATATTTAAGAAAAAACAAATATTTTCTCTGTCGATATTTGGAGACTTGTGAAAAACTTAAAACATTTTTGAATCAAATATTTGACCAGTTGATGGCAAAGTCACAATGTTATAAAATATAAGAATTTAGATCACATTTTGAACTTTCCAAAAATAATTTTTACTGTCATGCATGATAAAAAAGTGTAAAGAATCTCGGAATATCGAAGTACCTTCAGATAAGTCAACAACATTTTTCACCATGAAGATTATATATCCCTGTAGTTAGAGAAATCTGCTCCACTGGTAAAGTTTGCACAAGAGAGAGATTTTCAGTAGAAACTGGGCATTACTCTTCATTTTGACAATAAACAATTGCACATCACCTACAATCTTGTCGAAAATCAAAGTCCCATTCATCCCCTTTCAGGTGTCCCAAACATCCCCCGTGTGTAGTTTTGGTATTTAAAAACTTTATGTAGAAAAACAAGAGCGTATAATCTCTGAAACTTTTATAAAAATATGTTCCCAGATTACACTGCTACCAAATGAGATAAAAAAGTTTTGATTATATATCGCTGATATAACATACAAAGAGGAAAACTGAGACGTCAAAAATTTTTATCAATTTTTAAAAAAATGTTCATAGAATTTAGCAATAGAACTGACGATATCTATTCTTTTAGTCAAGATACATCTTATTGTTGCCTACGATTGAGTAGTTGTTAAATCCCATTTATTTCAATAATTAATGAAAAAATCGCCTTGTCCCATACTACCCCTGTCCCAAACCTCCCCGTTCTCCCCTACTACCAATTACAATCTATTGATAAAGAATCGACGTTGGTTACAAATACCAGTACGTGACAGCATCATCTATCGGTGAACAGCGAGAACTTTTTTGTACCCTTAATACAAGAAATACTGGGAATAGAATATGTCGCTCCTTGGAAATTACAAGGGGCCAACTAATTTTCGGCCATTTTTCAGGAGACAGCATGAAAGATTCAATTTTGTGTAAATCAGTATCTCAATTTAATGACTGAACAAAAACAATTTATTTCTTTTCTATTTGTATGAGCACTAATATAAACATCGAAACTTTTATATTCTTACATTTCAAATTATGTTTTTTTTAATGAGTTAGATCCTTGTCGTTCTAAAAGATGTGCAAATTTTGCTGAAATTAGAATGACAAGGGATCTTGCTTGAGTTAGTCCCGGTGTTTCACAAAAATTTGAACGATGATGAATATATTTTGTGCCCCTTTACTTCAAACAAAATTATGCAAGTAATCAAAAAGATTAAAATTTTGAAAAACTTTTCTAATGACGAAATGTAATGACTTATATCATCTGAAAATTTATTAAATTGTCTTTCTAAGTGCATTAGAATCTCAAAATCGCAAAAAAGTGAGTTGACCACTTGTAATTTCCAAGGAGGGATGTTCATAGGAATTAGTTCCTTATGATTTCCGGCACATCTTCTAGATCAGTAAAATTTCACAAAATCAAAATTTCGCATCATGTTCTTTCATAGACTTGCATTAGTCTATCCCACTTTTCCGGACTCAAAATAGGATTGAATTAAATTTAATTTGGTGATGTTCAAAAGAAGAAGAAGAGTGCGAGAGAGTGAGATAAATAATAATAATGCTGGCACAACATTCCATGAAGGAACAAGGCCTTCCCGCAAGGGGATTTCTTTCTAGACATGCATTATTAATTTTTCTTGTACGGGATGAGGTTGTCAGTCCCATGCCCGTGGAATCAAGTGCAGTGAAGCTCACTGGATGCAATCCGAACACCTTTAACGCCAGAAAAATTCCTGGTGACCTAAAGGGGATTCGAACCCGGGACACTTGCATCATAGAGCGAGTGCTCTACCACTTGACCCATTGAGTGCCCCATATTTCTGAAATGCGTAGATTTTTTAAATTACTTTTTTATTTCGGATGTTCTCTAGATATCCACCTATCCGCATATGTAACAATGTACTTGAATTATTCCTTCTAAGATATTTCAAGGTCAACAAAAATCTATAAAGAGAGCGTATTTTTCAAACATTTGAGGAAGTATAGATTCGCTTAGAAAGAACCTTTGATTTTTTTAAAGACATTTACGAGAGAGAGACATTTAAGAGAGTGAGATAGACCTATACAGCCTATACAAAACTTTTGAGAAAGAAAGGGATCAATGTTGACTTCATGAAATTTTCTTAAACTGTATGGCGAAACCATTAGAGATTAACATTATAAAAAAAATTTATTATGGTGGAGCGGGGAGCGGCTGTTAAACATACGCTTTAATGATCACTGAATTTAAATTCTTTGATAGAATTAGAATTAGATAGAATTTAAATAAATTATTCAAAACCACCTAGAGCGAAGATGCGAATGGGTTAAACTTTAAGGACGATTAGGTCATCCGTGTCCGTGACCCATAGGGTAACGTGTGATATTTCTGGACAAGGTGTTTTTCGGGACATAATATGGGTATTTCTGGACACATCAAAAATCCTCTAAATATTTGTTTTCTTATTATTTTTAAGTTCGACACACGGCTCTTCGTTATCCGGCTGACTGGAGGACAAATGACATTTAGGTTTTTTGAATGATCAACGGTTTTTATATTTTGTGCTGCGTGAATTTATTTTTTGTCTGACAAAGAACATGAGAATTTTCTTCATGGTGTACTTATGTTTCATTTTTTATCACAATTATGTATTGAAAACTGCGATACAATGATAATAATACTTTAATAATTCACACTGGAGAAAATTCATGTTTTGTAAAAATAATTTTGAATACATCAACGGCCAGTGTTTGGCAGCTGTCACCCGGATAACGAAGTGCCGGATAACGAAGAGCCGTGTGTACAGTAGACTCTCTCTCAATCGGGAATATGGGGCAAAATGTCATCCGGTTTAGCGATAGAATTGAGCGTCAAAGCCTTTGTAAATTCCACAAAAAGGGCTCAATTATAAAGAATCACGATAAAATAGGAAGAACTGCACCGAACTTGATCGAATTAGCTTCATAATTAAACGTGAAAATTGTCAACAAAATTTGTTGCCCGATTGAGAAAGAGCCGATTGAGCGAGAGTCTACTGTATATGAAATTTTAAGCTCTTTACGTATTAGATAAACATAAAACTTCTTAAATTTTATTTAATTTAAAGTGTGAAATACGCGTGAATTGTGAGTATCACATTCCACTTTTTACAAAGCCTTCAGTGTCGTCAATTTTGCAGATGTCAACAGAAACAGTGCTGAGTTTTTTTTCGATTTAAGCCACTTTACAAGTGAAATTTAAACACAATTTTTATGAAAGAGTGAAGTGTAGACCTTCTAAAGGTAAATAGTCAGACTCAGTGATATTTATTTTCTTAATAGCGTTTTGTCCCTGTCCCGAAATACCCAATTGTCACGAAATACACCATTCTTACTTATATTTACATTTTTTGCTATTTTTAATAAAAAATTATGCATTTTTCAACATTTTGCGGTAAGAATCTTATTCTGGATAGAATAAGTAACATAAATATTTGTATCAACAAAGAAAAAAATAATTTGAGAAGTTATTAGGCTGTTTGAAATTTGAAAGGGCTAAAAAGGGTCCCGAAATACCACACATTATCCTAGAGAAAATAATTTTTCCTGACCACCTAAAATAATTTCTTTCTAATGTTTGTACGGAATCTCAAAGTAGAAGGTTGTAGGAATCTAGGATATTTTTTGCAAATTTTCAACTATTTGCTATGTGTGTACTAAATATTTAAGCTCAAAAGTGACGAGTTTTCAAAAAACCGCATTGATTGGCATTGACGAATGATTATTATTTTATATTCTCAAATTTTTTAAGCACAAATTTCTTGACACTAGAAATTACAATAACAATGCATAATATTTTTCATAAAAACGAAAATTGCGAAAATTAGTGCAATTTTTTTTTCATATTTTCCTGCTACCAAAATAAAAATTATTCTCTGTGTTTTTTGGGAGTAGTTTAAAATGTTTAGAATTTAGAATTTTCTATGGTTTTTTAGTCGAGATCAGACCCAGTGGCCGCCGGTGTGTTCAATCTGCTGATTGGTTTGGGAGGGAAAATTTCTTCGAGGTTAAAGACTGATGTTTGAACAAGTTTTTTGAAAATTTAAGAAAAAATTGTTTTTCGAATTTATGTAATCTGTAATTGTTAGTTATCATACTTATTGACCCCGAGAGGTTTTTCCTTATTCGAGTCTAGAAATATCAAAAAAGTCACAATATTTCCAGGGAAGCAGAAAATCGAAAATTCACGATTTTTGACCAAGAATATCTTAGCTCAGGAGTTAATTTTGATCCTGCAAAAAATATCCTACATTTGGACATCCTTATAGTTTGTAATCATCCACAAGAATCGGATTTTTATCGATTCTAGGTAGTCTAAAAAAATTGTTGTTTCCATGGGTACCCAGAGTCCCAAAGGAGACGAAAGAGTTGATCACGGTAACTATTCCTGAGGATGTCACAGACAAATGTGAATGTATGTAATTAGAAATGCATTTTGCTGTATAATTTGCAGCTAGAGCACAAACATCTTTCTCAAGTTGGAGGTAAAAACAAGATTAATCTCTACTGTATCTCTATCTCCATACGCGTTAAACAATCTACTAATGCAATTTTGAGGCAAATAAATAATTTTATTGTTTGTTTTTCCATCAATTTTGCAAATTGACTCTTCTTGGCGATCTTCTCGAGGATTGACGATTGAAATGAAGAAATACGAATGAATCTAGGCAATATCTAACCGTTATTTTTCGAAAAATGAGCTTTCAGAGCAGCTTTTGCAACGCCACCTAAGGAAGTAATTTTGAATTTGCTTCTTTCATTGTGGGCCAGAAAATGCACGAGACTAGGAAATGGGTAAGATAAGGAATTTTCCTGAAAAGAGGATCTATCTGGGGATTAAATTCTTTTACTTTTTGGCTCCTTCTAGCTTATTTTATGGCTCAGAGAGGGAAAGTGAGAAAATATTCAGAAGATCGTGCATTCCTTCAGCCAACAAAGCGACCAGGATATTCAGTATCTCTTCCGGGCTCTTTTAAGAATTCCCTGTACTGGAAGACTCTGGACAATATTGAGGGGAAAGACGAGAAAGGCAGAGAAGAACAAATTGAACAAGTTACAAATCCCCAAATGCATATTCCTACATCAGTTTCTCCTGAAAATCCGAATCGAGAATGTCAAGCTGAAGATGATACCCCAAGAAAATCTCTTCAGTATCGTGAATTAGTATCTGATTGCGGGAAGAAGAGTGTGAGTCTCTTTGAGAATTTAGACAAGCTGCTGGCTGAATGTGAGGAAGCTTCTGTGATTGAAATCTCTATGAATTCCACTGGAATTCAAGAAACAATCACGACCGATGTTTCAGACACTTCCTGGCTCAATAATTTACTGGAAGAGGATTCGAACATGACGGACTTGGACTTGAGTACTCAGATTTTGAATGAGATCACAGGACGGAAAACCACAAAGCAGACTTCAAAATTAACTTCATTTCAGAACCCGGAAGGTGAAGTCACAGAGGAAGTGCTGGATTGCAGTGGTATTTCGTGGAGATCAGCAATGGAAGACTTTAGTTGGGGAAACACCAGAGAAAATATTTCACAGGAATTTTTATTCTAAAAAAAAATAAGAACAGATATTTTGTGGAGAACAATTATGTGGTTATCTTGAGGTTCTCAAGTTCAGCAATGACATCCATGTGCTTGAAGCTCTCCGGGGTATTCGTGAAGGTCTGGAGAAGCTGAAGTTTGGACTGGGAATACTGTCCATAGTAGAGTTGAAGCTGATTGGCCAGGCACTGTGCCTCCTGTGCATTTAGCACCTGACTGTCGTATTCTCCTCTCATTAGAACAATTCCCTTGTCCTGATATTCAGTGTAGTGGACAATATTGAGACATTCTGGAGCATTTTCCTTGTGCACCTGATAGCATAGGAGCGGGGTGAAGTGCACAGAATTGGCGGCAAATTGGAGCATGATGAATTCAAATCCCTCACTCCTCGGGATAGGAAGGACAAAAACAGGATGAGCTTTAGCCCTATTCTGCTGCAGTTTATATTGTTCAGTGGGAATTACCGCTGCAATCACATCTTTTGTCTTGTGATACTCCAGCCAAATGGCACGAATCTCATCAACAGTTTTGCCCTCGAGCAGCTCAGTTTTCATAATATCTTCCAGTTTCTTGTTTGGAATCTCAGCCTTTTGATCTGGACACTCGAGGGATTCCTTTGGCCTTAGCAATTCACTATAATTCCTAGATGGATCATCCTTATGGCTTTTCTGGGGCTTTTTTCCCTTCTCCAAAGTGTCAACACGGGAAAGAAACTCCTCCGGAGATGTTTTTTGCAGCTTTGCAATTTTTTCGGCATACTTCTCGTAATAGGGATTCTTCTGCTTCAGCTCCTCGACAGCTTCTTTAGCTCTTGCACTTGCTGACATACTGATACCACGGGTAAATCTCCAAAATTGAGGAAATTTTCTCAAAAACATCTCTTACGTCACTCAAGTTAACCTCACTTTGCCACACCCTAACCACACTTTTTCCTTGGCGCTCAAAAAGTTTCTAGTTCTTTTTGTAGGAATAAAAACTTAAATTTATGAAGAGTAATTTGTTTAAGATACTCCTACAAATTGGACATCTGTGAGTGTTCTTCTTGCAACTCTGAATGTTGAGGTGTAAATCATTATACAGAAATGTCAGGAGATATTGCTTTCTATCTTGCTTTAGGTATTCATCGAGGCACGTAGAGCAAAATATATGAGAGCAATTTGTGACTATGCTGTACTTAAGCTCAAATTCTTCCAAGCAGATTGGACATTGGTTTCCGTTCAATTTCTCCACTCTATCATTGATCATGCCTTCAAAGGGATTCCGCAAAAAGTACAGAAATATAAAAAAAAATAGTGCGACTCTTTTTGATTTGGTATTTCTAAAGACTTTTACCTTTTGACCTCAGATTTCTCCCATTAGACATAATTATTGTTACCTTTAAACTTCCTTTTTCCACCACCTTCGAATAAAATAATCACAAAATTATTAATTAAATTTAACACAACAAAACACAAAATTTTCAGCTTCATCCGCTTTTTGGCAACGGTAAATTTTAGTTTTCAGATACGAATCGGGAAAGTTCTTCTGTACCGCATCTATCACTGATTTTAGGCATGATGCGTAGCAATTTTGCAAGTAGAACGCATTGGTAGTTCCCGGCCGGCTATCTACTATGTACAAACTCAGTATATACTGAGTATATAGTACGAAACTAGTATGCCCATATAAAATACATAGTAGATTTTGTATGAAATGTCCCAAATACTTATCATTAGTGCGCGTGAGTCGACATTTATACTGAGTATATTTACTTTGTATTTACTTGATTTTCCTCATTAATTTTCAATAAATTTTCCGTGTATTTTTCTACTATTTATACTAAGTATTTTTCGTGTATTGGTACTGAGTTGGTACCTAGTATTTTACGGTTATTTATTTTATACTAAGTAAAAACAATGTTTTTTATTTTCTATAAATATTTATTTTCTGAACTTTTCTTAAAATACAATGTGGCTAGGCACATTGTATTATGGATGGATATTTGGTAAAAATTTTCGTGTCCCACAGCAGTGCAAACAAAGCGAATAAAAGCGAACTCTGGAATAATGCGATTTGATGTTCAGTAATTAAGTACGTGATTTGCGAGACTTTCAGTCTCTAGTAGAGCGTGGAGGAGAGATAGGACATCTTTGAGATTATAGGTGAATTCTCCACTAGGATAAGCTTTAAAATATATTTGAGGCTGAAAGAATCGATGGTTTAGTTCTTGAATATGTTTTTGAAGAAGAATAAAAGGCATGACCAAAGAACTAAATCATCCATTCTCTCCAGTCTCACGTATTAATCTCACGTATCCTCTATCAACTGAGCTATGAAGACACTGGCTCTGATTGTCTTTTGCTACTGATTATCCTAGCGGACATTTCACTCATGGATTTCCAAAATAGACGTCGATACTATTGAGATTGAATGTCCTGCAAATCCTACACTTACTGAGAATAAAATCGCATTATCCCTGCATCCAACTATCCATTGCACAGAAATCCTTGATAGAGGCCATTAAATAGGACTTCCAATACGTGATCCGTATGCGATGGCAGTTCCGGGAATGTAAGAAGCCTGATTGATCTGGCACCTCATCAAAAAATGTCGGTCTTTTAATAATCTGGAAAAAATGTAAACAAAAAGGAGGATAAAATATAATTTTTCTAAACTGCGCTATAAAATCCCTATGCGCAAGAAGATAAGAAAAATGGGAAGAATATTATATTAGACAGATTCTGAAATATATTTGTATAACAAACAACAGATTATCAACGATATTCTAAATGCCCTTTCCGTATTAATTGATCACCACATCAAGATGTTCAGCTGGATGCGAAAGCTATGTACATTGATTGTCAGTGGTTTCCGGAACGAACCTAAAGAAGCTTGAACACTTTTTTTCATTAAAACTTGCGCACTTTGTTTTCCTCAAAATTCACGAAAACTTCCGCGTACACTTATTCCAGATTGTTTTTTGTGGACATGGTCTTGAGGGTCCCTTTTGATTGAATTCACTGAAAATATAATTAATAAATTACGGAAAACTTACCCTTTTCCACTGAGCGGAAACACTTCTTGCACCATTAGACATGTCACAACTTTGTCGACTAGAAAGAAAATGGCCGACAGGCACCCCGACAGAGCAGATCTGTGTAGTTATAGGGACTTTAAACCAGAGGGCCAATTTTTGAAATTCTCACTCGCACCCGCGACCCGCGAGCTCTTTAGTGGCCGAGAGAAGTTGACTCGTACCCCGCAGATTCTTGAGTACGTGCAACGAGTAGTTTATGCTATAAAGAAGTCGTTACAGAAGGATTTGAATCTGCGGGGTGTGCGAGTCAATTTCTCTCGGCCACTAAAAAGCTCGCGGCGCGGGTGCGAGTGAGAGTTTCAAAAATTATCCTTCAGAAATACAAAGTTTATACTCGATATATTATGAAAGTGATTAAACAGACTTCTGTTCGCTTGGTACGTAAGCCCAAGAAGTTTTGTGTTTATGCACAGAGAGCGA
Source organism: Phlebotomus papatasi (assembly GCF_024763615.1). Classification (NCBI taxonomy): domain Eukaryota; kingdom Metazoa; phylum Arthropoda; class Insecta; order Diptera; family Psychodidae; genus Phlebotomus; species Phlebotomus papatasi. The sequence goes on along the minus strand of NC_077222.1, from coordinate 44,034,433 downwards.
CAATCAGAACAAAGTGACTCCCAACTCACAATTCAATCGAAATAGAGACAGGAAAAAATTCCTGCCTCCACCCAGGCTTGAACTGGGGGCCTTTCGCAATCTAGGCGAATCCTCTATCAACTGAGCTATGAAGACACTGGCTCTGATTGTCTTTTGCTACTGATCTCAATTAATTGCCAATGACAAAACTCGATATATACCGGGTATTTCTTCAACATAGTATTTTTTGCGTATAGAGATACAACGTATCAAGGGCGTACCCAGGATTTCAGTTAGGGGGGGGCTGAGTCACAAAATTTTGTTGGCGGGGGGGGGGGTACATAATATTTATTTTGACGTTAAACATAAAATGGGATGAAAAGTATATAAAAATATAAGATGGTCCTACTTTTCACCAGAGATTAGCCTATGCCCAAATTGTAGATATTCTTAAGGAACGATCATCAGTGTTCCTTGGACAGGTGTATTGTCTCCCATATTATTGGCCACAAATAAAATTAATTTTTAGAAATTATTCGCTACTTTTTACCAAATAACTACAGCAAGGATGCATTCTGTTAGTTCATATTTAGGGCAGAATCACATTGACAGTAAAATGCTCACCGTATTTCGTTGATTTACGCACTTTTATTACAATTCTTGCGCAAATTCTCGATTACCGTATTACCGCATCTCATACTCGGTGGCACTAGGTGAAAATTGTATAAGAAAATTGAATAAATAAAACGAAAATTCGATAAACGGTGGAAAAAACTGTAGGATTTTTTGCTATAGTTTTTCGTAAAGTTTTTTGCTCACCGTTTATCTCATTTTCGCTTTATTTCTTCAGTTTTCTCATATTATTTTTACCTAGTGCCACCAAGTATGAGATAAGGTAACACGGTAATTGAGAATTTGCATAAGAATTGCAATGAAAATGCGTAAATTAACGAAATACGGTTAGGCATCAAGGATGCGACCCCAATAGGGATAAGCGGTTGTAAATGATAATGATGATGATGATGATGAAGGACTGGTTTAACTCATTAGCTAACACGAAATATTTGGTTTTTGGATTTCGGATGAACTTATTTCAAGAAATCTTGTCCATCGAAAAGTTTTTTTTTTAAGATCTCCGAATTCTGAAAATCAGATCCCTACAGCCGAATTTTTAAAAGAAAATTTCTGAAAATATACTTTAAATATTGTACTTTTATATGCCTAAAAGCTTGAATTAAATAGACTTTTTATTATGCTGTGAAAATATTACAGAAAAATGTGCTGTTTTTAGTCAGTTTGACCTACGTAACCCCTTAAGGGGTTACATGGATCACGCAGTCGTAAGGGGTTACAAGGATCACGTAATCGTTACTAAAGAAAAGTGAGTTTTCTTTAATACTCGTTTCCGTTAAGACAATCAGGTTTTAACGGCCGAATTTTTATTCATTTTTTTTTAATAAAAATGTCAAAAAAATATAGTTTAAATGTTATGCTTTTATATGCCTAGGAGCTTGAATTAAATAGACTTTTTATTATGTTGAGAAAAAAAGTTAGAAAATACGCAATTTTCAGCCTTTTTGACCCGAATAGCCTCTCAACAGTTTAAAGTTCTAAGTCAATGTACGACCCCAGCTTTAATTACATATTCTTAAATTTCACCTCTGACTGCTAAATCTGATGGCTTCAAATAAACTTTCGGAGTCGTTGGTGCTTTTTTTTAAACATATCTCCCGAAGAAACTTAAGGTCCATCACGTCAAGTTTCTAAGATATCTTAAGGCCTCTACACATTGGGAACAATTTTCATTAAAAAATGCTTTTTTGAACGAAATTTTCTGCACTTCTCTAGGTGGAAACGTTAAAATTCTGACAAAAATGCAATTTTTGACAAAAACTCTTCCCAATGGTATAGGCCATTAAGAAGAAGATTATAAAAAAAATTGGTAGAATCATTTTGAGAAACTTGCTTTCTTCTCAATAACATATTATATGGTAAATTATATGCTAAAAAAAACGCTTAACTTTTTTTAATTTTTGTATGTAGTACAGAACGGGCAACAGCCTTGCCCTTCCCTCCCTCTATTCGGCTTTTAATGGTTATTGAGTTTCTATTTTTGTATTGACACTGTACAAATGAGCAGTAAAACATCAAATTTGAGAAGTGACTAAATTATTTATATCTTTGAAAGCAGTAGAATTTTCATGAAAGTTTCGATCTTTATGAATTGAAAAATTAGGCCCATTTCTAGAAAGATTTGGATTTTTTTACTGATCGAATTTAATTTTTTTTTTGCTGAACACATATTTTTTTGCTTTACATTTGTTTTTGAATTTTTTTTACGCTTCTAGCCCTTAGCTGGGTACGCCCATGCAACGTATAACTTCAGTATACATTTAAATTTGTATATCTTTCAAGTAAATACGTAGTATATACCGACGACTCCATTCCATACTATGCTAAGTCGACTTAGCTTTATATTAGTCCGAGAGATATGTTGTTCCTGGGACCGAGATCTATAACTGGTGAAAATTTGGTGATCATCCAATGTTCGGGGGACGAGATATTTGAGACTTTCGAAAATAAATTACACAGGCAGCATAGGAAACCGTCAACTTCAAATGACTCTCCTGAAATGTTGTCATTCTGGGATAGCATAGCATAGTATGGTATGGAACTGTCGATACATAGTAAGTGCAGAAATTAATATTTTCCTCATATAAATACAGTGCCCGCTTTGTAATCCGGATGGATTTTTTGAATTTGTTCAACGTCTCGAAAATATAATACAAGGTTTTTTTTGTAGAAATAGAATAAAAGTTTTAAAAGAAGCTTAAAAAGACATAATTAGAGAAATCCACCCCCTCCACATTTGAACGTTACATCGGAATTTTGGTTTTTGCCACTTTTTAAATATTTTCGTTATTTTTTAAGCACCCATAAAGTACCAGTTATTCCCCACAGATAGCGCTCAGACAGGGATGTAATTAGGGGTAAAATATTTTTTTCTTTAATTTTATGTAATATTATTTTTTCTGTTTGTTTCTCAAAGTAGTTTATAAAAATTATAGAATAAAATTATATTATAGAATCACTATATTTTGTCAAAAAATCTCTTCTGTCGCTAAATAATAAATTTTAACCATTTAAGGATTTGTATACTTTTAATACTGTTATTATTACTGTTTCTGTATTCCTATTTTTTTAAATTTGCCATAGTTAAAGTGACGATAAGTTATGTAATGAATACGGAAATATAAATATAGGCTATTCTTTTTAATTAATGTTTAAATATTAGCATAAAATGTTGCATTCGCTATATGCTAACGAAATACAAAAGCAGTAATAATATAATCGTCAAACAGAAAAAGAATTTGCTCGTTTATACTTACTTTATAAAACAGTCACATCTATCTATACAGTTTATAAGTTCTTCAGATCTGTGAGATACTTGGCAAGTTATTGAAGAATTGCACATTACATATGAAGCGAGATAAAAATTCACTAAGAAGTATTTCCCTATTGCAAATTGTGAAATATTTCGCCACAAATTTGAAAATTGTTTGATCCATTTTCATTACCTGTTACCATTTGTTAAAAAAAGGTTCTTTATTGTGACATGTAAGGGAGAAAAATGATCACATTTAAATAATTCTGATGCGTATTATTTTTAGGCAAAAGATGTGATACCAATGCTTCATGCCTGGAAAATAAGATTATATCCAAAATCCAAGTATTTTCCCAGCAATACCCAAAAACAACGAATTATTTCTTCTTAAATGCAATTCAATTTATTTTCATCTCATTTAATCTTTTTACCCCCTTTTCCATGCGTCCATCGCCGTCTTAGCGTTGATTCCAGCCTCCAGGACCAAACGATGGAAAAGTCCCTTCACAGACTGTATGTTATTTGTTACAATGTCATTGTTATAATTGCATTATGTATAGACTTCACAGAATTCAGAAGAAAAACCACTTTCAAGCCAAAGGCTATTTGGAAAAGTGGGTGCCTCTTTCACACAAAAAAAAAACTCCAAAAAGATACACAAAACTGTGTCAAACAAAAAAAAAAGATTTGCAATCGTGATTTTTGGACTTTCTCTTAAGCACTTATTTTGTCTTTAGCAAAGCTTTCCATAAGGGAGGTAATGATCCAAATTCCACATAGTCTCACTCGCATATCTTTAGGATTTAATATCCTTTAAAGTGTGTGAGCCTATGATATTTCTGACGCTCGGATATTTTGAAGTTGAAGAATCGCAGCTCTTCCCGCATTCTTTTCTCTGTGAACATCTTTGCAGCAGGTTCGAGGAATATGAGGAAATGTGTGTTCTGTTCGATGAAGTGCATCAGATTCTGTTTAGTGGGGTAATTCTTGAAGCTGGTCATGATGTAGGTGACACAAGCATCCTCCTTGTATGTCTTCAGGAACTGGGTTCGGCCAATTTGCTTCACTCTTTGGCAAAAATAGTTGTTTCCAAAAGTACATACATCTTCGAGGAGTTTTGTGACGAATAAAGAATTCGTTTCACAAATAGTGACACATACTTCACAGTCCAATCTAACTTTGGCCATCAACATATCCGCTGTAAGATGGACTGCGAACACCTCATCCCCAAAGACGTCTTCATCGGAAGGTTCAGGTATAGGTTCTACATCGACATCTTTCGGCTCTGAATGACCATTCCGCTCAACCTATTTTACGTTAAAAAAAAATCTTCAAAATTTTTGATTACGGGCATTTTCTTACAAAACAGGCTATAGGACCAAATCACTTCTGTAGATTGTCATGTAAATAATAGATGAAAATACTGGAGTGGCCTCTGATAAAGAAAAAACTTTAAAAAATAGTTTTATAATAATTTTTTATAGAAAAAGTTTTATTGTTCCAAAATTGTTTATATTCTGATAATTTTGGTAACGAAATCAAAATTCAGGGCACTTCAAAATAAGGGCGCCTAATTTGCAAAAATAGCGATAAAGATTTAATTAGATATAGACTAAAAATAGGTGTGATTAGAAGGAATCACATCTAATATAGCTTTCAGAATGAGACTTGAATAAAAGCAAAATATTTCACAAAAAATGTAGCATTTAAATGTGCATACCTTCATAACAGACTTAACATTTAGAGTTGGAACAACTCCTCCCTGTGCTTTGCAGTTGGTGTTCTCTAGAAGCTGTCCCATTTGCACGCAGGTTACCAGTCGCTTCAAAATAGCGCGGAACTGCATCACCGTCGGATTGGTGTTACATCCGAGCTTTGACCGTACTTCTCCAAAGAAAAACTCAAGATGGTCTTGGAGAAGCGGGTACGTGAGAAAACCTTCGGGGCAAAAATGCTTCATTTTTACGTTCATAGCAGGAAGATTTCTCAGACATGCCCGCAATCCAATGAAACCAGTCTTGACTTGAGATTTGGAGATCGGCTGGAGTTTGGATGTTCCTCGTCCTTTATCGTAGACTTCCACCTGCAGGTCTGTGAAGTATGAGACTGCTGTCTCACAAAAGTGTGTGATAGCTTCACAGTTCTCGTCTACTATAGGTGCCTTGTACCTGTAAATGATTTTTAAGAAAAATCATATGTAGTAGTTTACAAAAAGCCGAATGGTAGAAAAAATAAGTACTAACGAAAACCTGAGTTAATTAAAATGTATTCAACTGAAAATCAATTCTTACCCTTTGTGCGTGCTCTTATGCGTATTTAGTACGTCAAATGACGTATTACAAATACGCAGGAATTTTGTTGTGGCCTCACTTCCTGCGAACTCAACCAACTGCAAGACATCACGACAATGGTCTATCGCCTCAGCCACCGATTCACTCAAGACTTGAGCTGCGAGTTCGACACTCATGGAGTTCTGCGAAAATTCGACGTGGTTGCTGGTCAGTTTATTTCCTTTCAGCCGGATTCCAGCACCATTATTTTGTTGAAATTCATGCAGCAGCCGAACGTATTTAAAGTCGATTTTTGCACCATCCCTGTCCACAAGCTGATTATTGGCAAAATGAGTGCGGACCAATTTCAGCATGTGGCAGGGATCCGGATGCACAAAAATTTCCCTCATTCCACAACCAACTGCAAGACTAATGGTGTAGAAGTCCTCGTCGACCGTCGCAAGATCGCAGCCCAGTTTCTTCATTGAACTGAAATTCACCGGCGCGCCGTCAAACGTGAGGCCTAACACTTTTACCCCAGCCTTCTCGGAAAGAGATATGGCCTCAGTTATGAGTTTGGATTTTTCAGGGGCTGCCAATTTATTGATAGGGAAATATCCGATGGGGAGCTTCCAGTTCATGTCAACGGAGACTAACATGAATACAAGAACCTGTGTCGCCGTCGCCTCCCCATCACCACTATCATCTGTAATGGATTCCTCGTTCCCTTCGTAGGCATTTCCTAGAAATGCAAATCCATACACCTTGCCGGCAACAATGTCGATATGGCGATGGATGTACATTTCATCAAACAATAACTGGCACCACACAAGACGGTTTTGGCTAGCCACGTAATTGTGAATGGACGTGAGGGCTTCGTCACTAAAGCCAGGCTCACAATCAATGACTTTCAGCCATCTCAAAATGGTGAATTCACTTGGAAGGGCATTTTCCAGCTTATTTCTCACGAATCGGTATGCTTTAGGCGAAATAAAATGAAGCTGCACAGCAAAGAACTTCAATTCTTCCTCATATTTCTCATTGAAGAATTCTTTCTGGCCCCTTTCCAGAATACGCTCCACAATGAGACGAATAATTCCATTCAGGGATTCTAGTGAGAATGAAGTTTTGCAGCGCTCACATATATTCGGAGTGGTTTTATCTTTGGAGGAAGACAGTGATTCCATTTTCGTAATTTTTTCATCTCGTCGTCTTACTTGCATAGTAAGAGCATGATTCTTCCTCTTCAAAATTTCAACTTTCTCTTGCAACTTCTTAATATCGTCATTTAATTTCTTAATAATAGCGTCTGAATGATCATTGGCAGACTGATGTTCTGCACCAATGGGCGTTATTTGGAAATCTGTTTCCATAGAACATTCTTCTACTATCTCGTCAGAGTATGGATCAAGCAACCACTCAATTTCAGGTTCAGGCTCATTATCAATATCAGAGCCACTGACAACTTGGGATTCTACTTGCATGCAACAAGCTTCTGATTCATTGCCACACTTTGATGTCCCAGATTCATCATTTTCCGCATGTGTTTCTGTCAAATCCTATACAAAATAATGTATTTTAGGATGAGAGTTCATTACACAAACTATCCATAATAATTAAACTCTTGACTTAGACTTTATATTCCAAAAAATAAGTTTCTTATAATTTGTCATACAGATAAGTTCTTTTGAATTCAAACTTCAAACTTAAAAAGGAACGCCTCGCGCTTACGATTTGTTACATTTCTGAAAGCGTTTTTACTGCGCATTTTTCATGTAGTAACTCAAAAATATAAATAAAATTAATTATTGATGCATAAATCAGTTGAAACCGATTCGCATCGTATTGAATCCAATTCTAATTTGCAAAAGGCTTTTTCAACGAACCCAAAGTTACTCAAATCAGTTAATACATAAGCTCTCTTAAAGAGTTATATCTACAGTTGAACACCTAAAATTGACTGTTTTGTAGCTTTGCTAGTCAATCGATCGATGTGAAATAACACAAAAATACCTTTTTTATTTCAATTTTGAATACATAATGGCGACGCAGCAGTGCGGAAAGTGAGTGTAACTGTATTTTTGATGTGTTCTACGGCAAGTAATATAACTTACTGTGGGACTTACTTAAATGCAAACGAACTCATATTAAGTCTTAAAAATTCTCTAGATGATTTTTTAAAATAACTATACGGTAGGGCGTTTCAACTAGGAAAAATTTTTTTTGGCACTATTCTGAGGGTGCTCTACATGATGAGACAAGAAAGTTTTTCTTCTACGATCATATGATCAGACGCTGTTTAGAGGTGGCTGAACGACCTTCTCTGTAGTGTAAAATTCGGTAAAATCAGAAATTTGTTCTACAGAGAGGGTCGTTCAGCCACCTCTAAACAGCGTCTGATCATACGGTCGTAGAAGAAAAACTTTCTTGTCTCATCATGTAGAGCACCTTCAGAATAGTGCCAAAATTTTTTTTTCTTAGTTGAAACGCCCTACTATACGGGTAAGGATCTGTTTACTTACTATCGGAAGGGCGGCTGGATCCAGGTAATGCACGTACTTAAAACGCTGCGTTTTGGAATAATTTCTAATCCTGATATCTTCAGGTTTGAAGTGAGCGCTACATACGTGTTTGTCCTGGTTTAGCTCAGAAGCTGTCAGCTTCAAGCGTGTAGCCCAGACTTTACGCAATTCAATGTTACTTGGGAATCTGGAGAAGAGAAATTTTTAGAAAACAAAAATTGTAATTGTAAATAAAAATTAGGTGCAATGAAGCAAATAATTAATTTTCATATACCACTCTTTATTTATAAATAATTATTTTTTAAATGTTTTATTTTTTATGTTGAAAGCATGTAAAAAAATAACAAATTTCAGAAAATTTACCCTTAAAAGACTACATTGATTTTGAAAATACAGTAGACTCTCCCAGATTCGGGCTTTTCGGAACAAAATGTCACCCAAATTAGAGAAATTTGGGCTATGAACTATATGAAATACAATGATTTTTTATTGTACTATATACTGATATTAAGTTTACATACTCATATTTATTATTGTAAATTCCATGAAAATCCCTGAATAATGCGAAATTACATCATAATTAAGAAAAACCATGGTACATTTGAACATGCTAATTTCTGTCACATTTAACTGCTTTTTTCAAATTAAACTGCTGCCCGAATTAAAAAAAAGTCCGATCTTAAAAGAGTCGAATTATCGAGAGTCTACTGTACCTCTTTTTTAATTTCCCGAAATTTGAAGCCAAATGAAATTCTGAGAAATAAGGGTTTTTCTTCAAATTCCAGGCATTATGCTTATTCATTTTAAAGCATCAATTTCAATAAATTTTTCTTCAAAACTATATTTTTAGTTGGTGTTATAAAAAAACGATTACAGGACACGCTCGTTTATCCGTAGACTCTTTGTCCGGGTGACATAAAAAAAGTCCGTGAGGCAGTTGAATTAAAAAAAATTGTTGACATATTGCCTTCAGTTTTGGGGTTTTTTGTTAAAGCAAATGTGCTCTATCTACTGTAATTCTTTCTCACTGTAACTTTTTTGGACAGTACGCATGTTTAGAAAGAATGTCGATTCAGTTAGGTCAGGATTCACTCCACAAATTTCCAATGTAAAAAACAATCGTTGGATTTGAAACCATTTTATGTGTATCAATCTCAAAATCCGTGTGACATTTTGGTTCCGTTCTCACGGATAAGCGAGTCTACTGTAATCGAAAAATTAATTCTTATTAAAATTTATTATCACAATTACTAAAATTAAATTACCGATCTTTTGTCTTTAAATTGTATACATTTCCTGAAGACGTTGCTTTAGAGAATGAACTACAAATTTATTTTTAATTCTTTCCTTACAGTTAACGTTAGAAAGTAAAACGTTTTAGTTTTTGATATATTCTATTATAAGTTATGCTGAAATATTTTCATGAAAATATTCTTCAAATGTTGTCTTCTGACACGCTTTGCAAAAAATTTTGTTGATATTTAAAAAATAAAAAAAAAATCAGAGAAAATGCTATTTTTAACGTTCAAAATCCATGTAAATCTTGAATTGTCGTCCCTAATATCTTCTCCAAATTGAAATTAAAAGCATGTTAATTTAGCCTATGATAAAAACATGAAACAACTTTAACGAAGGTTTAATGAAAAAAAAATCTAGAATTCTTTTTTCGCGGAAGAAATTACCCCTGATTCTTCCCTGGTAAAAACGTTGTTCGCGAGAATTTTCACCTACACGACACAATTTAGCTTACATTTTCTGATATATTTGACTGGAGTATAGAAAAACTCTTACAGCATTGCCTTCCTAATTAAATGATTCTTTTTTGGAACTAACTCACTTCTGAATCTCCAGAATCTGTAATAAAAGAGAGCAAAGAGTTTTCCAACTTACCTGTGGAAGGTAACTCCCAATGGATTTCGATGCTTGGAGTTTCCGCAATTTGCCACTTCACATTTCATTTTTTGCACTGTTTTTTCACTGGAAGTCTTTAAACAAACACTGCTTTAGCCACTGATATTAATATTAGTCTGAACTTTCACGAAATATTGCTTTTATTAGCACAAATCAAAATATCTTCCGAATTCCAGAAATATTTTCTCGCAGCGACTGTCAGTGAAGTACTGGAGTTTGCCGTCAGGATCGCCAGCAGTACGCTGGAAAAGCGCTATCACGGTTGAATTTTGAATTCTCTATAGAGAATTTGCTAAAATAACGATGTTGACAGGGGGGTGGAGAAATCTATGCTATTATACTTCATTTATTAAACAAAAACATCACAAGATAATTCATTTTCATTGGTAAAGACACATGCATACATGACCACAAAATTATTTTAAATGTAACCATCGATAACTCGTCCGGATTACGGCGATCCGGATTAGAGAGCGGGCACTGTACACTCCCGGCCGGAACAAAATCGGAGCTAGGGTAGATGCTGGTAATACCAAAAAGCTCCTAATATCGATCAAGCGATGCTTGTAATATCGGCTTCTCTTCCAATTGATGGATAAAAAAATAATTTTTCTAAATGAACTTTAATTATTTTATGATTGTTTGATTATTTTATGTTTCACGATGTCAAATTAAAAAAAATCACAATTTTCTGGTAATATTTGCACAAGAAAAGTGATTTTTAAAAATGTGTGCACAAAATTACAATAGTAGCCATTCCAAAAAGTTCACTTTGCTGCCATTTGTCTTAAGGAATACAGTCAGTTTTGTCAGTGAATTGAATAGTTTATGGGCTTCTTATCTTTACAATTGGTATAGATATTGGAAACCAATTAAGGATTGAAGCTTACATGTGAAGATTTCATAGGTAAGTACTGTTTAGTTGAGCGTAATAAGAGATTTTCTGTGATCAATAATCTCAAATTCTGATGTATGGAATATCGATCACTTTTTTCTTCAGCAAAAATATGGCAAAAACACCAAAAAAGCCTTCAATATCGGGATGATGAAATGGCAAAAGCCCTTGAGGATGCCAGGAATGGACTTAGTAAATATAAAATACATATTCACATTCCCTGATGGTACGTGTAAAACCTATTTTTTCCTTGATTGATATCACAAGCATCGATTGATCGATAATACCATCAGCTGATCGATATTACATGCAAATGCACTTCGAAAAGTTTTTCGTGTTTTAAACCACTCAAAAATAAATATATCAAGAATGTGAGTGGTAGATCTTGTAAAGGACATCTGCAAGATTGACTATAACAAGTTTTCACTTCAAAAATACGAATATATATATGATTTTTAGTCTGTTAAAGTTGATCATTTCCTTAACTGATCGATAATGCCCACTCTTACCCTATACAGTAAAGTTCCTCAAATTTGAACATTTGGGGGGTAGGGGGAACTGGGGCAGTAGTAATCTGGGGTAGTTGTAAACACTGTGATTTTTTTCATTAATTTTAAGACTCCAGAGGATAAAACCCATAAGCATTCATAGATACCATGGGGATGTATGTCCACAGAAGAATTGGTCAATAAAATCCTAATACTTTAAAAATAAAAATCATTTTTCCCGAAAATGTTGATATTTCAATTATTTTGGTCATTTGGATTTCCACCTGGAAATTAAAAACTGTGTAAAATAATCGAAATGTAGCAATACCAGTTCTTTCCTACATCTTTTAGGATTATATTTATGGATTTACTAGACAAATTGAGATTCTCTGTTACGGCCGTTAAACAAAACATAAATTTTTAAAGTAAATTTCATGAAATATTGGTAACTTAAATTTATTGCATTCATATTCACCACTCACAACTATCATGTCATTTCTGCTTGCTGGCGCCCTTACGGGACTTCTTGTCAAAATGAAATTCTTCTACTTCCCTTTCGTTGCGTGCCACGAGACAAAGTGAGAATAAAGTGATCATCAAATTAAAGTCAAAAGTGTTTTATTTCATCGTGCAAGGTTGTTTTCACATCCAAGGAATAGTTTCAGACTGTGGAGGTTTCGAGGATCAAACATTTGATCCTCCTTCGCCGAATATTTAAGAGATTATTCCACCTTTTACAGGTAAAGACTCAATGACATTGGAAGGTCAATTAGGGGAATCCAGAGTTGTATAATTAATTTCTTCTTCGATACTTCAATAGGTAATTTCCATTTGAGGAGCAGGGAGCCTCCCTTTGCAGGGACCTTTTTTGATATTTAATTTACGTTAAACAGGTAAATCCCAAACATTCTCATTATTTCAAAAGAATTAATAATTGGTCAGAAAACAGCATTTGGGGTAGATGTAACCAGGCAATTTCAATTTCACAAAATGAGTAGGTAAAAAAGCGGGAAATTGACCTTCATGCGAAATATCTATAATTCATAGATTACGAAAAAAATTGGTGGTGCTGTGTTCAATAAAAAGTCACATGATGTCAAAATATGGGGAAAATCCATTGAAAAATGTCTTTGATATGCATGCTTTTAGTTTTTTTGCTATTTTAATTATTCTTTGTAAAAAGTGTCATGATTTTTTGAAAAATATACAGTCTTTATATATCTCTTAAGTAATTAAAATAATCGAGAGTGGTGCAAAGTTAATTTCAAGAGTGGGAAAAAAGGTGTTTACATCCTCCCCAGAAAGTGGTTACTTCTACCCCAGGTATTTTGTGAAAAGAGAAAAATGCACAGGGACACAAATTTTATTTTTATGGAAAACTCAATTGTTTTCCAGCATCCGCATTACCCTCGACGAATTGCCTATACCCAAGGGTAAAACATGAGCTAAGAAATATTTTCCAAAAAATCACGGTGTCCTTGGAAAATCACCTCAAATTCGCATCTATCGAAAATGGTTACATGTGCCCCAGTCTCCCCTATAGATGGCATTTCTCACTCCTCAAATTTGAACAATAATTTCAAAAACGTAACGGAATTCATGTAAAATTCACTTTTCCTAAATTAAGGGAAATACCTTTAGAGAATTTTATCAATGTAATTGTTGTTAAATAGGCGGAATTTGTTAAAGAAATTAATATAATACGATAATATTGAGGAAACACCAGAGAAAAATAGTTCTAATTCAGACTGCTTGCAAAATTTCTTTTACATAACCTCATATTTTACATTTTGAATGCAACCGTCGTTCAAATTTGAGGTGTTCACGAGGGTGTTCAAATTTGAGGAACTTTACTGTAACATATTTCCATGATACTAGTACTAGTCTGACAAAAATCTGAGTCCGATTTGCATTATATTTTTCATTTAAAAAATATATGATATTCGTACCATCGTACCCTATAATTGTCCGAGATAAGTTCCACTCATTCTACAGTGTCTTTGATATGTTCTACTGCCACAATAGCACAGAAAATAAATGTGCAATTTTTTTTTTTACTATTTTGCAGATTTATACGAAAAGAGGCATAAAAGTAGCCAATGAAGCTTAAGAATTACGTTTCCTGTAAGAAAATTGCCTCATCAGATGTAAAAGTTAATATTTGTGATTCACACGGACACGGCAGTCTCACTAAATGCTGCCAAAAAGTCTCTTTCACTAGTAAAACGACACGTCTTTTATATGGAGGGTAGGTCTACAATCGGCCTACTATCCCGACTATAGAAGACCTACTCTCCCTATTAGTATATACAGTAGACTCCTCGTTATCCGGCTGACTGGGGGACAAAATGACATTTAGGTTTTTTGAATGATCAACGGTTTTTCTATTTTGTGCAGTGTGAATTTATTTTCTGTCTGACAAAGAAAAAAAGAATTTTCTTCATGGTGTGCTTATGTTTCATTTTTTATCACAATATCTATTAAAAACTTCGATACAATGTTAATGATACTTTAATTCACTCTGGACAAACTTCGTGTTTAGTGAAAATAATTTTGAATATATCAACCGCCAGTGTTTGGCAGCTGTCACCCGGATAACGAAGTGCCGGATAACGAAGAGTTGAGTGTACAGCAGACTCTTCGATATCCGGCTGACTGGGGGACAAAATGACATTTAGGTTTTTTGAATGATCAACGGTTTTTCTATTTTGTGCAGTGTGAATTTATTTTCTGTCTGACAAAGAAAAAGAGAATTTTCATCATGGTGTGCTTATGTTTCATTTTTTATCACAATTATGTATTAAAAACTTCGATACAATGTTAATAATACTTTAATTCACTCTGGACAAACTTCATGTTTAGTGAAAATAATTTTGAATAAATCAACCGCCAGTGTTTGGCAGCTGTCACCCGGATATCGAAGTGCCGGATATCGAAGAGTCTACTGTAATAATTTATCTAATATTGTATGTATAACATTTGTTCCGGCCGGGTTGTATATATACTCAGTACGATCTGTGAAGTCAGTACGAATAGCCGGCCGGGTTGTGAGTGTCAGTCTGGTGGGAGCATTTTATCACTGTTTATTTTTCTTCCTGTGATTCCCAGCCACAAATCCGGTAGAAATGGCCACTATTTCATCCACTGAAGAGCCGGGGATGCAGCAGATTGATCTGATGAAGCTGAATCTGCAGCAATTGACTCAGTTAAAGAATCAGCTGGACCAGGTCTCTAACCTCAAAATATTGGCTGTGTGGGTGGTATTTTCACATTTTTCTGGGAATTTTGCAGGAATTGGGCGTTTTCCAGGAGTCCCTGCAGACCCTCAAGATGGCAAAGAGCAAATTCATGGGGTCAAAAGAGAGCCTGGAGCAATTTAAGCCAGATTGGAAGGAGAAGGAGCAACCTGTGCTGGTTCCACTGACGGGAAGCATGTACGTGCCGGGAGTTATCAAGCAAGTGGACAATGTTATTATAGATGTTGGCACAGGGTACTATGCTGAAAAAGATGTTGCTGGTGCCAAGGACTATTTCAAGCGAAAGGTGGATTTTGTGCAGGAACAAGTGGAAAAAATTGAAATGCTGGGATTTGAGAAGTCCAAGATCCGAGATGCCATCATGGATGTGATGGAGATAAAGTTGGCAGCTCTACAGAAGCCTTCGTAATCTCCTGCATTGCAAATATCTTCCCTCGTTTCAGCCTAATTTATCTTGCATTTTTTCCGGAAAGAAAACCTATACACTCAGATAAATCATATGAAAAAAGGTTAAAATATACTAAATTTCAATTTATTCATCCCTCAAAAGCCTTTTCCTGCTCTCTAGCAAAAAAAAATATCTGAAAAATCTACCCAGCGAGTGTTGCATTGAGTTCTCCAGAAGCAAGTAGCTCCTTGATTATGTCCAATCCACCAATTAATTCGCCTTTCACGTACACTTGTGGATACGTTGGCCAGTCTGAAAACGTCTTTAAGCCCTGCCTCACATCTTCATCCGTGAGAATGTCGAAGGTGTCATAAGAAACTCTGTTTGGGATGCAAATGAACAAATTGTAATGCAAATATTTCTCTGATCTCAAAAATATTCTTGCCCTCTTAACCCCAAACTCACCCAGTTTCATTTACAATGGCGATAAGTTGCTTGGAAAAGCCACATCGAGGTGCATTGCGATCTCCCTTCATGAAAATCATCACCGGATGGCGATTTATCAGTACCTTCAGCCTCTCTTCCAGCTTTCCCTTCTCGGATGCCAAAACACCAGCTAATTTGGCACATTTGCTGGTGAAGGCACCAATGTCTACTCCATCAATTCGATCTACTGCACTTCCGGACTGGAAGAAGACCACTGTGGGCACTGCTTCAATCTGATGCTTCAGCGAGATTTCTGACAATTCCTCAGCCGGTACATTGATAAACTGTACTTCAGCGTATTCGGGCTTCGTTGACAGATCTGTAGCTACGTCCAGAACTTGTTTGCACTGTTCCGCCCAATCAGCAGAGAAGATTGTCACGGAGAGTTTGGGGGATCTAGAACAAATAGGGAGCAAATGGTCAGCAAACATAACCACAATCTTTTTGCTAAAGAATAAAATCTCCACAATGCAAGAATTCCACCACTCACCCTATTAACTTTGTGTATTCATCCGCTGTGGCTACGCTCACTACACCCATTTTGGAAGATTTGCAGCCCGTTTTTCCTGATCCCTTGATGAGAAGCAAGAGAGTGATGAACGAGTAAAAATGTAAATTGTTATCAGCGCCCCCACGAATCATTCCGCGAAGTTATAAGTACACTATGAAGCATATCAAATGTTCATGTAAATGAAGTGTTTCGATAAGGGCGCGACCGCGAGGCGCGATGCGAATTGGATGAAGGGAAAAAACGGAAAAATATTAACACTTCGTAGAACCCTAACTAAAAGTGTCACGGAAGGACCAAGTGGCAGCCGCTGCCACTTATCGGATTTTACATAATATTTTAATATTTTTACATATATTTTAACATTCGGAGCCTCTGGCAGTTCTTTTCTGGTGTCTGAATCAGAAATTTCACCTCCTTGGGTACTGTATCTAAAGATTTTTAACCATTCGATGTTTTCATTTTTATCAGAATCATGGCGTCAGGGAAAGTGGTGTGCCTTTTAATACGGCAGCCTTTGAATATTTCAATTTTTCTCTTATTTTTCAAAGCAGAAATTCTACATATGAATAATAGTTAATACTATTAACTATTTTCTATTAACTTCGCTTAACAAAATGGATTTTGAGCTTTGGTAAATAAGAGAAAAATTGAATAATTCCCATAATTATTCATATTTCATACATATTTCCCAATTCAATATTTCCCATAATTCTTCTCAATAATTTGCAAAAACACTTTCAATTTGTTCTTTTAAGGCTTTTATACACTAACAATCAAGAAAATTACATCTGCAGAACGTCAAAGTCCCAAATAAAATGCATATGGCAGCAACTGCCACTTGGTCCTTCCGAGTGCAGTTTTTTGTTTTCGCAATATATTTATATTAATATTTAATTTTTATTAAAAATTTTATAACGAAAAAATAGCCAGATAAATTCTGCACGCATTCAATCGGGTCTCCAGGCGAAATAATATATTCTTCACTATAAAGAATAAAATTGAAAATTAAATTGGCAGCGGCTGCCACTAGGGTCCTTCCAAGTGTTAAAAGAATTTAATTACTTTTATTGTGATTTATATTGGAGTCGAATAATTCCATAAATTCTAAATTCAAATAAATCAAGAAACCTAGTGATAAGCCTAGATGAAGTTATGTCCTAGACAGGCTTGAGGCTTAAGCCGAGAGACAGCTTAAAATATAAAAGGAAACTGATGGAAATGTACACAGTAAAAAAATGTGTAAAATTTTACTATACTTACTTTAGTTGTTTAATTTAAAAATGTTTAAAAAATGCACAACATTTTGGTAATTTATTGTCACGTGATTGAAAATTACTACTATTATAGTTGAAACAGGAAAAACCAAAAGTCTAAAGAGGCAAAAAAAAAAAAAATCAAAATCTTCGAAATGAAAAGAAAATTTCAACAATAAACAGAATTCAACAATTTTTAAATTCAAAATTCCAAATTCAACAACTTTAAATTAAAAAATTTTAAATTAAACACTTTTTTCAAATTTAACACTATAATAGTGGTGTGAAAGATTACACACTATAATAGTGTTATTTTTTTTACTGTGTAGTCTAATCATAATTAATGAAATTTCATAATTATATCAGTGTAGGCGTTAGAGAAAGATTTCGTGAAAAAAGCTGGTGATAAGCCTAGATCAGCTTATTGTAAGTGATATTCTTAACGTGAGCTAACTCGGAATGCATGCAATTAGAGCTGAAGTTGGGGGACGACTGATATCCCGGTTCTATTATAAACTTGATTATAATCAAAGAGAACCTACGCCACATTTTGGAAACTTCATAGCCTAGACTAGACTACAACACTCTATAATATGATTAACTTTGGCAATGGCGTTTTTGAGAAAAATGAGTTTGAAATTTGATGAACTTTGACGCTATCGCAGCGCCACCTGTGGTGAATTTTTGAACTTCCATCTGAAAGTGCTCATCGAGACGAAATCAAAAACCCAAAATTTAGGTCAAAATGTTAATTAAAACCGGAGATAGAGGCCGGTCAATATTGGAACTTTGACCCCTTATAGCTCGGGTCAGGACAGGGGTCATCGATTGACTTAAGTACTTTTTTGTTTGATAGGTATAATATGCGGCTACAAAATACTTCAGCCCGATGCACAAAGAAATTTTTGAATTATAACTTAGAAAATTGAAAATTTTTCTTTATGTTATATGGACTTGTGATGTTAGAAGAGAAAGTGGCATTTCACGAGACCTTTCCAAAATGCCCTCACTTTTTAAATTATGACAATTAGAACCGGAGTTATGGCTATTTTAAGAAATTAATTTGGACCTTTATAGCTCGGGTCAGGGGGGTCAGGGGACCTTTAGTTTGGTACTGATCGAAAGCCCTAAGGCCCAGCCATAACATACTGAAATTTGAGCCTGATCGATTCCATAGGGGCGGAGCTATTGAGAAAACAATAAAAGGGGGGTATACAAAATGGCGGAAGTAGGGGTGGGGGAGGAGGGGGGGTCAATGCACCAAGTTACAATTTTCACCGGATCATTTTTCGAAAACCACAAGTCGATATCTTTCTTGGTTCGAAAGACCGGCCGGTCGACTGGATGGTCGGGTACGTAACTTAGCCACCTATACACAGTAGAGCCTCGCTCTAGGCCATATTTGGTTCCAGATTTGACACTTGGGTCGCACTATAGTCCATGTCATTTTTTTTTTAAATTATCAACGACTTTTAGTATTGAAATTGCTCGACGACTTCCACTTTCTTTGCGATTGTGGTACTTGTCCTCGTTCTCTTCATTATGGATCACAATTATCACAACTAGGGTAAGGGCTCATAATTTTGGACAGTCTGTTTATAAGCATCAAAGTTCCAAGTTTGAAGTGCGATATTTTCTATACTAATTGACATTTCTTGTTACTCTCTTTTCAGAAGGGTTGTTTAGAAACTTGGCAAGCTATTTATCATCTCATTTTTACTAAAATTAGTTTTAATACGTTTAAAAATGAATTGATAAGTAGAGGTGACTTTGGCTCTTATTTTGGACAACTTGTTTATTAATTTGGCCAACTTGGCTGTAAATTTGGACAGCTAATCCGCCTCAATAGGATGCCCATTGTTCTTCATTTGATGAACCAATCTTACCAAGTTCTCTTCCTGTTCATGTAAGGGAAACGTGGAATGTCACAAGAAGCCCGGAAACTTTCCATATCATTAATTAAAGTGAGTGTGATTTTAAAAGTGTGATTAAAGTGAGTGATTATCATTAAAATCAGTGTTTTGAAATCAACGGTCGATAAATTGTGGACTATAGGGGAATGTTGGCATGGTTCGGACAGAGTGAACCTTCAAACAACGCAACTTTTCTCTTTTTTTGCAAAAAGCTAAGTTCGCAAGTTCTTGTAAGTTCGTCATTTCTTAGCCATAAGATAGATTAAGCTCATGAGACGAGATGAGAAATGGTAAGTTAACTCTTTGAATACAAAGAGAAAATTCGCATCGTTTGAAGGTTCACTCTGTACGATCCATGCCTACATTCCCTTAGAGCGATGGCCTATAGCGGGGTTCTACTGTATGGTGAAACTCATTTTGGCCAAGTTTGAGCTCGATCGGACGATATGAAATTTTGGTAGGATTATAGTAGGGATAGTAGGTGAGATTGTCAAGAATCTCACCTAATACAGAGAATGGTTTTATTAATTGCCACCTAGATATTTTGCCTAGAAGTTTAAAAGAAGAAAAAATTATTTGAAAGCGAGAAAATACGTTTTTTTCATGCAAAATTCAATTAGGGTTTTCTTTTTTTCATTTGCTTTTACTATTTCTTTTAGATCCTTTTCCTCAATTTTATTAGAAAGTAATAAGAGTAAATATGCACAGGAGTTTCTTTTATACACTTGCTTTCTGTCTTCCCAGGAGCTTCTTTTCCGCCTCCGTGTTTACACAATTCGGCAGGCACTCAAACTCCAGGCGATACAAGTCCCACAAACAGACTCTCCGGATGGATTTTCACGTTCTTGGGATAAATTGCATTGGAAGTCCTTTGAGAATTTTCCACTGCACAGAGATGAGCTCTGGAGGAAAAAAAATCATTTTAATAATTTAATTTCATCCAGTTGACAACTTTCCCCTTGTTTATTTGTGTGCTCATACTTTCTGCTGCATCTCTCACCTTCTCATGGAATTTTTCGTACCATTTTCACAGACACAAAACACTTACACCTTGTATATACCAAGTATTTTCTCTCGGAAAATGGAAAAGTTATGTCGTCCTTTCTTATTCACAATTCAAATGCCTTATTTACAACACGGGTTATTAAATTTTTATAAACTCCATAGTAATTTGAGCAAGATGACAACAATTGTCTGAGACTTTTTGTTTGACAGAGCAAGATAATATATTTTTATTTCAACGTAAGAATATTATAATAAGGTGTCATTATTAAAATTTGTTTCAGATAAATTATAATGAATTCCCTAGTATCAAAACTTAACGTTTAAAATATATAATAAAATTGAATTAATTATCTACAATGAACTTTGGGTAAAGAAATCGATGAAATTAATTAATGAAAACACTGAGATTCAATTTTTACTTAAGCGTATACTTCATGAGAGTAACATTGTTTTCAATCGTAATGCAAAATATTCTGATTATTGAAATGGTTAAACTAAAGCGTCTCAGCTTTGGGGAATTCTCGAACTTACAAAAATATAGGTTTTATACATAGTGAGCAGAAAACCATTCCAAAATTGAAAATTGGTTAAGAAGAGCTCATTTAATAAGCCTACGACCGACGGGTAACTAAAAGAAAAGTTTTCAAGAAAGATTATCCAATTTCTATTCTTCGGCTATTCATTGTAGATTAACACTGATGCAAAAAGGTGAAAAATTTCAAGACCTTTCGAGAAATGCACATTTTACCAAATAACTTAAGAAATAAATCTTTATGGCTCCGATACAGGTAAGATCAGGTAAATTTAATGAAAGCAAAATTCACATCTCTTTCTTGCTCACACACTTTGCATATGTTTATCTCATTCTTTCGATTCAGCTAATTGAATTTGGAGTGGTTTAAAAGAGTGGAGTGGTTTGGAGTGGTTCGAAAGAATGAGATAGACATATGCAAAGCATATGAGAAAAAAGGCATTTCAATTTCGACTTCATGAAATTTTTCCGATGTAAAAGGTATGCCGGAGCCATTAATATTGGTTGACCTTTGAACTTCGAAAATGACGATTTTTAGGTCATAGAATACGTATATACAAAATGAAATGTTCGCCTTTAATCTTCCAAAACATATTCTAATGGAACTAATCGTAGGAGGCGTTTTCGAAATTAACCTAAAATATGGTTTTGAATGTTCATCCATAGAAAGTTGGACAAACTTTTTGTTAAGTTCGGAAATAATAATGCTTTTCACAGGATCCAGTTGGCTTTTAATAAAAGGTCCTCTCGATAACTCTGTAGGATAAGCAAAAAAAAAAGTCTTTGGTCATATTCAATTTTATTTATCAAGAATATAATGACAAAAGTCGATATAGCGAGATCTTTCAACGATTATCCAACGTTTAAAAAGTAGTCTCTCGATAATGCTCTAATAGCTCTAATATTAACCATAATTTTATTACTTCATTGTTTGAATAAAATCGTCTATGAGTCTGTGAACTTCTTTGGTTATACTTATAACCCTCTTGAGTTCTACACTGACATAAGAGGATAGAACATGTGCTTATAGAAAAGCGCGAGGGATGGTTAAGGAGCGATAATATGAAGGACTCCAGAGTATATTTATCAACTGCGAGAAAGAAACTTTGTCGTCTAACTATAAATATTGATTCTGTGTTCCGTTATAGAAGAACTTTTCTAAAATTGACTTTATGGCTCTAATGTTGGTTCTGCCGGCTAAAACCTCCTCCTCGACAAAATACACACCCACATATTCCCTTGGCCAAATATACCTTCTTTGCTCCACTAATGGGGTAATAAAGAAGACAAAAATTTGTGTACAAGAGACTCTACACATACCTGAACTGCATAAAAGTGCAGTAAATAGTTTTCTCTTGGCTCCTACGTGGCCTTTTAGTTTGGGTAGTGGGCGGTAGAAGTTTTTGCAAGAAGAGTTGTTACTGCAGAGGACATAAAAAAATTAAATGTATAATTCAATTCAAACTTTATACTTTAAACATTAACGAATATCTTTTGCACCATCTTGAAAATTTTCCCAATTACATTATCTGTGTCTGCAAATAAAAAAAGAAGAACAGAATGATACATTTTATTCAAAGTTAATTACCCTGATAATTTATCATTCTTCAATCCTTCTACGCAACCAAGACAAATTTCTGACCCAAAATAGGGCGAATGTTCAGTTAAAGAAATCTTTTGCATCTTTCAACCACCGAAAGAGGCCCATTTGTCTAACAATATCCCTCCTCGGTGCTTCTTTCAATTCATTGTCTCCACGACCAAGAAATTTTCCATTAATCTTCCTCCTTATGCCTTTCACTCCATCCTCTTAGAGGTCACCCCATATACTAGTTTTCCTATACCTCCTACAACAAATGCCTCACGGATAATTTATAGGGCGACTCGAGAGTATGATTTTTTCGGACAGATCTTTTTGATAAAGATATTTGGCCGGTGGAATTCTAAAAGAGTGATTTCCTTCAAGGCAACAACCACAGAAACACCTCGTTTTTGGGCTCCTTCAGGTTGCCTCTGATTGTTTTTATCTGAAAATATCCGTTATTCTTGTGGCTTGCCAAAGGTATTTTTGAGTGCTCGAACTCATGACTTATAGTTAGATTATCTGAAAAGTACGTTTGCATCATTTACTGTTTAACGGTTCTCACACGATTTAAACCGATTCATAAATTAATCAAAAGATCCTACAAAATAGTATTCAGAGTAATAAAATTGATATTCGGGCAAAACTTACTTAATGGTTTATAACCGGTTCATTATCGGTTCACAACCTATTTCAACCGATTAATAAATCACAAAATATTTACCAAAATACACCTCGTAGCGCCCACAGAGCTGGGGTAAGTGTAAATAGCCGAGACAGAGACATCTGAGCGATAACCATTTTTATACTTTGTGTCTCGGCTATGACCGTTTTTTTTTGGTAATTATTGAGGAATTACCATTTTTCGTTCCGAAAGCTCCTGGCACTCCGGACATTTTTATTCGCGACAATTGTATGAATGACCGTTTATTTTTAAATCATTAAACCGCCAAATTGAAGATCTAAGTAAGGGAAAGTTCCCATGCTTGATACTGTGAAATGATTTCCAAGGTTTGTGATTATTTTCTGAGTATCACACAAACTGAAGCGATTCTTCCACTATGACAAAAAAATGTCTCACTTATTAGGTTCAAAATCCCACCTCAAATAGTTCCTGAAAAATCTTAAATTTTCTTCAAGACGAACATGGAAATTCAGTGGCGACTTTTATACAAATTGGGTCCGGGGCTTTCCTGTATAATAATTGATTCGACAATTCGGAGGCCCATTTTCACTGTAAAAATTTCACCGGATACAAAAAAATGCACATCAATATTTAGACGGAACTCTAATCTATCTGCTTAAATCGTTTGTAAGACTGGTTATTAGTTTTAAAATTACTTTTATCTAATTTTTCTAAGCCATGTTTTTATGACATTAGGGCGTTAGCGAAAACCATTTTTTTCACTTTGTCCATGAAAATATCACTCTGTAACCTTAAAATTCAGGCAACAGGGTTGAAGGCTGTCAGTTGTCGATAAAATTGGAGGATTACAATAGGTCTAATTATGAAAGAATCACATCTAGGTGTTTCTCCTAAATATATCAGATATCATTTAGACGCTGTTATTTTGGTATAAACGAAAATTGAGCACTCAGCCAAATAGAGAAAACCTTATCTAAGCTTTAAGAAAAATTCTTTAAGATCCCCGTGTTTGTCATAATGGCGAATGGCCAAGAAAAAGGTTTCGCATCATTCACCATTCCCATTTTTTTACACATAAAAAAGCATAAAAATGTAAAAGTGGTCATGATAAAGTTCCTTTACTCTTTAAATGGACTTTTGCAGATGGTCAAACATGTAATGTGATTAAATAAAGCTGAAACGAATATTTTAATCTCCATCTGGTAGCATTTTAATCTTCTCCAATCAGTCTTAAAGTTATATTTAGGGATTTGTCATTAAAAACTCAGGGTGAGAAGACCATGCTACAGATTTTCTTGTCTTCTGGGATATACAACTTCTAGGTGAGGAAGAAGGAACTGAGTTTTCGCGTGAATGACGAAGGAAACATTCATTCTTCATAAATTTTAAAGCGGCCGAATAACGAGCAGCTTCATCATGATAAAGTGTATCGCGTTTATCCATGGATGGGCTCCAATTTAGAGTGTGACAGAGTCTTCTAACCCTCTCTCCCGTAAATGCCTTAGCACCAGAAGGCACCCAGGGTCTCTGTCTTTTCTTCCACCAACCCATCTATTTATTCATAGGAATAGAAAATTGGCGGAATTTCAGTTCAAGTTTTTCGGTTTTCCTCGTCACACACTCTTTCAAACAGAGATAATCTTAGTATAGATCAAGGATTTTCGTGAGAATATTTATCATTATAAAGAATGAAACTAATTAGTTTTACTTACGTAATCGGCGTTACAACCAGTTCCTTGTCATGGTCTGACTAAGGTCTATTGTCTTGATGAGTGGTATGCAGAGGAGAGAAATCATGAGAATTCCGTTTTCAGGACTAAATTGATAGCCTTACTTTAAAGACTTCCACACTTTGGCTACATATAGGGGAGACCGGGGTACTCTTAACCAGCAAATGAGGCTTTTTCTTCGCTCATAATTTGTGAAAAAATGATAAGGTTTGTCCAATGTTTTTATGTTTCACAAATAGTATTAGAAATCAGGATATTGTCTGTATAAAACCATGTAGTTCAAAACTCTAAAACCCTTGATATTTGCTAGAGAGGATAATGAAAAATATGACACATTGACAACACGTGCCCCGACCTGGGTAGATATAGCCATTATTGGGGATTTTTTTCAGCTGAAATTTGAAATTGTAGAAACCAAATATTGTTTCACTTGATACGCTGAAGCCTGCTGATGTTAAATCTGTCACTAAAATCTAAAGGAAAAAGGCTTTGGTTGAATTTTTAAATAAATTTTTGTAATTGAGTCAAAACTGATGCAAAAATCCTGAAAGAAATCTATTTCACAAATCAATAACGATTATCCATATATTAGGAAAAAATCATTGGTTGCTTTAGCCTGCCAAAGAAGAAAGGCTACATCTCCCCCGAAGGCTGTTTCAGTGTTTATCTTCTTATATAAAAAAAAGAGATAAGTTCAAAATATCTTTTAATTAACTTTATTAAACAGAAACTAGGTAAAACTATGATATCTTGATTAGAAACTCAGAAAACCAAATGCTGGGTCAAAAACTCTAACCTGTAACATAAAAATTCCAATTTTACACTAATTTTATAAAAATTCTTCTAAATTGTAGGATGATATTATCAGACATAGGGGAGACCAGGACGTTTGGGACAGGGGTAGTGTGGGACAAGCCGATTTTTTCATTAATTTTTGAAATAAATGGGATTTAACCACCACTCAATCGTAAACAATATTAAGATGTATCCTGACTAAAACAATGGATATCCTCAGTTTAATTGTTTTAATTTCACACACACTTTCTTAAAAATTGATAAAAATTTTATTTTTTGATTTCTCAGTTTTGCTCTTTGTATTTTATATCAGCGATATATAATAAAAACTTTTTTATCTCATTAGCTAGAAGTATAATCTGGGAACATATTTTTATAAAAGTTTCAGAGATTTTACGCTCTTGTTTTCTCCTTGAAGGTTTTAAATACCAAAACTACCCGGAGGGATGTTTGGGACACCTGAAAGGGGATGAATGGGACGTTGATTTTCGACAAGATTGTAGGTGGCGTGCAATTTTTTATTGTCAAAATGGAGAGTAATGCCCAGTTTCTACTGGAAATCTATCTATTGTGCAAACTTTACCAGTTGAGCAGTTGTCTACAGGGACAATTAAACCATCAATGTCTTGGAAAAAAAAATAATTTACTCTCCAGAGGATATTCGATCTTTGCTCAATCCCGTTAAAAACTATTTTCTCGAGAATTTCTCGAGCAATATCCTCTACAATTCTCACAAATTCTCCAGAAAGGGCAAGACGCGAGCTTTTCCAGAGAAATGAGGATAAAATAGGTAACATGCAGTTGTCGTAAAATCAAACAGGATTCCATCAATGAGTTTAAGTTCAAAACTAAAAGTTGCAGGAAAATCTACTCGCGTGAGGAGTTTGATGATCATGATTGCAATAATTGCAATTAAATAAGCAAAGAAAAGTAGATGGAAAATAAGAAGAAAATACTTTAAATAATTGATTGACAATAAATGACTCTACCGTACAAATTAAATTGATATTAATTTCTAAATATGAAAAAAAGATTAAATATTTTTATTTCTATTAGAAATATTTTTTATCTAGTATTTAAAATTAATTAACATGCTCCAATAATGCAAATTATGCGAGAAAAAATGCGTTCCATACTGCCCCAAATCGGGGAGGTTTGGGACAAAGTGTCAAGTTGAATGTTTTACCTTCTCCAAGAAAATTCAGTTGCTTTCGAAGTTCTATCGAGTACTTTTTATAAAATCAATACCCATAAGTATCCTATAGACGGCATAAAATTGTAATACACTATCGTGATTTTTTGGAATACTCTCTCAAAGTCAAAACATGAAAAAGTGTCTCAAAATCCCCGGTCTCCCCTATATCAGGGAAGGGATGTGTTCCTACTTTTATTAAAAAAAAAATACTTTGCTCAATGTACATTTTGAGGGAAACGAGAAAAATCTATTGTCTAATTCTACCCCTGGTTAATTGTATCCCGATTTCCGCTGGAAAGATAATTTTCTTCTGTTATACTTGTGGAAATGTTCATTTTAATTCCATACAAGCTACTTATAAATTAAGGTTATGTTTGACAAAAGCGATATAGATAAGTGTTCTTTCCCCTACCCTCTATAAATCACCCTTATTGCTACTTTGACATTTTTACGCGAAGTCAAACTGCGTTTACTTTTCCTCATTTCATAAGCGTAAACTTCATTATGTGAAATGAAAAATCGGCCTTTTTTGAAAAATGTTTTTTTTAAAGTATATATTGATTTTTTTGTGAAATGTAAATTTCAAATCTAAGATAAATAAAGTACATGATCCAAAAAGAATTTTTTTCCAAAATAAATTTTTAAACATGTTTATTTCAACAAAATATTTGTAAACTTCATTACGCGATCCACTGTATGTCCTGGTTTCTCTTAATATGGGCTCTCCTTTTTCGTTTTGCGATTTTTATTGTATCTAGAAAATTACCATCCGGAAGTATCTCAACTCTGTCCTCGTCAAATATGTGGGGTGTGTTCGTGGTGGAAGATTGGTGGGAAAGGGTGAGGAAGCAATATACAATGGAGGCGATATAAGAAAATTGAGAATGGGCGGGATGGTGGCTAAAGGTTCATAGACAATTTATTTCACCATCATGTTCTTCACCTTCTGCCAGGGACTCATTTTCAACATTGGGGATGAGTCCCCTTTCATCCGGGTACCGGGGCCAAAATAATAAATTGTGGACCATTTTATGATTGACACTGTATTATATTTAAGGAAGAAATCTGGCGAGGGTCAATTCCAAGCACTTGTGAACTGTATTGAGATGTCTTGTGTTTCTCTCCTTTTGGAGTCTTTTCAGCTTTTTTTCTGTTATAACAATAAGGGCGACATTGGGAGTGAAAAACATTGTGATGGGAATGAAAGGGAAAAGAAATATACGGGTGGGCACCCTTCGACAATTGGACTCTATCAATAGGCGATTTTCCTTTCTTGTGTGACTGCCACCATCTCCGATTTCTCTGTCTCGCCACAATTTCTTTCGATATTAGGATTTTTTGTTGTTGCTTTCTGCGATGGAGTGTAAGCCATCATTCCAGATCATTCTATTTCATCCCCCTCGTTCCCCTAAATTCCATTTCTACTCCGCCTCTATGCTGTAAGTCAATTATGTGACATTTAACATATAAATCAGGTGTTTAGAAACACTCTCGCTCGAAAACTTTTCAATTCGATTTGTGGGGGAGCTTTTCTTGTGCCGTCAATCTGGGTGAAATTTGTGGCCAAAGCTTTGTCAGTTTATTTATTGTTTTATATCAGGGGATGGTCTTTATCTCAGGGGCATCTGCTGGAAAAGGGAGAGAAACTTCTTTTTGCTGTAAGATGAGCACTTTGTCATAGCAATATAGAGAAAAATGCCGTAAGCTACTCATTCTCTGCAGATTCTGCAGTTAATTGCATTTTTCTGCACATTCACCGATCCTCGAGGACATTCATCTTTCGCACCGAAAGACATTTGTGGAATATTCTTTTAAAAATATTCTCCCCCATACTTTTAATTCCTCTCTCTAATATTTATTTTAATTAAATGCCTCTGGGGATCTCAACAGAGCTCTTCTGTATCTTTGTCAGTTAATATTCAATTAGACCATAATTAATATTCGTGCACAGTATTTCATACTTTCTTTACCCCCGAATTCATATATTGTTATTCATGATCATCTGTGAGTGTAATTCTTGGACTCACGACAGGGAGTCCCATTTAAATCTTTTCTCTTTGCTTGGATCTTGGATGTCATCCAAAATGGGGTTCTTTCTTCCTTTCATTTAAAAAAAAATTGAGATGAATTTATTTTGAAAATAATTTATTATGGATGAGCTTTAATACGAGCCAGAAAACCATTAAAAGCTTTTTTTATTCGCTGAAGAAATTTGCAATAGCTTTAAGCCATGTTAAGACAATTTTGAACATTGGCAGAGAAATGGTTTGAAAAGACATACAGTTTATAAAGATTAAAAGTCAGATATTCATAACGTATTAGGTGAGATTCTTAACAATCTCACCTACTATAATCCTAACAAAATCTCATGTCCTCCGATTGGCCCCAAACTTTGCCAGAATGTGTTTTGACACTTCCTGATCACGAATATATGGATGGCTAAAAACCGTTCCCGTCCGTCCGTCCGTCCGTCCGGCCGGCCGCTCTTTGAAGCTTAATAGCTCCTAAACTAAAAGAGATATCGACTTGCGGTTTTCGGCAAAGGTTATATATCGTATGAAAATTGCAACTTGGTGCATTGACCCCCCACCCCCCACCCCTCCTTCCGCCATTTTGAATACCCCTTTTTTTGTTTTCTTAATGGCTCCGCCCCTATGGCATCGATCGGGCTCAAATTTTAGAATGTTATAGCTGGGCCTTAGGGCTTTCCATCAATACCAAACTTAAGGTCCCCCGACCTCCCCGACCCGAGCTATAAGGGTCCAAAAAAAAATTCTTAAAATGGCCATAACTCCGGTTTTAATTGTCAGAATTTAAAAAGTGGGGGCTTTCTGGAAAGCTCTCGTGAAATGCCACTTCCCCTTCTAACATCGCAAGTTCGTAAAACTACCGCTAGGGGCGCTATTATTAAAAAGAAAATTTTGAAATCTTAGAAGTTAAATAACTCAAAAATTCCTTATGCAATCGGGCTGAAATTTTAGTATGTTGTAGCCGTTGATTATACCTATCAAACAAAATAAACCTTAAGTCGATCCATAACCCGTGACCCGAGCTATAAGGGGTCAAAGTTCGAATATTGACCGGCCTGTATCTCCGGTTCTAATTAACATAGCGACCTAAATTTTACCTTTTTGGTTTCGTCTCGATGAGCACTTTCAGATGGAAGTTTAAAAAGTCCCCATAGGTGGCGATGCGATAGCGTCAAAATTCATCGAAATTCAAAATCATTTTTCTCAAAAATTCCTTTGTGCAAGTTAATGAAATTTTAGTATGTTGTAGCCCAGTCTAGGACGTTTCCAAAATGGTGCGTAAGTGCACTGTGGTTTCAATAGAACCGGAGATATGAGGGGTCAAAGTTCACGAAATTCAAAAAATCATATCTCCGGTTCTATGTGACCGATTTTGATGAGTGAGGGCTTAAACGAAAGATCTCACCAAATGCTATAACTTTCTAGAATATTTGAACTTCGTGGGACCAACACCAGGGGCGCCACAGTCGAAAAACCAATTTCAATATCACATAACCTCAATTATCTCGACTGTCGCTGAACCGATTTTGATGATTACTTCGACATAATTGTAGAGCACATTTGTCTCTACATTTCGTCCATACATCATTTTCCGCTCAGACTACGCTATCACTCCGATTTTGCCATTTAAAAGTGAAAAATTGATTTTTCCCATAATAACGCTTTGAAATCACTCAGATGCCAATTTGACTGCCTCTACTCCACCAAGACACTTAAAATAGGGTTTTAAATGGAAAGTCCCACAAAGTACAACAATTCTTTGATATAGTTGAAGTTCAACAAATGACTACTTGGGGAACTCTGGATGAAAAAACGAGTTAAGAAACAAAAAACCTCGCTTATCTTGACTTCTGAGTAATCGATGAGATCATGTTCTATGGGAAAATTATAGAGAACATTCTGGTCTACATTTCACCCATATATCATTTTTGTGCCAGTTCATCCAAATCCTTGATATTTTGGTTTAAATACAAAATTTGTATAATTTCACGAATTTGATTCAAGATAACTGAATGGCGTCTCCCTACTTCAGCATCAAATCGAATTTGCATGCACTCCGAGTTAGCTCACGTTAAGAATCTCACCTACATAAGCCGGTTAGGATTATCTGTCCCTTTTCTAAGTCTAAAATGTGCAATTCTGCATTTGCACTTACTTTCAGAAAATTAGGTATAATCAATCTTCCCACAAATATCTTAAAACTTTTTGAAAACATCCGAGAGTGGGATTGAATTTTACAATGCAATAGATTTTATTGTACAATACCATTGATTTCCAGAAATCGAGATGTCGATAAGCGGTTTTGGGCAAAGGTTAGCGGTTTCGGGCAGTATAGTAAGGGTCAAGGTACTACGGGGTAAAGTGGGGTCTTATACGACACATTGTTACAATGATCTCAATATTAGATAAAACATACTAAAATTTTATCGAAGTTGCTTCACAAATAGTAAACAGTAAACTTCGGTCAAAACATTTTTGAAAATAGCTCAGGTCATGGGACATTGAGGTAGGAGTGTGACCCACGGTTAAAAGATCACAACTTCAGCTACAACATA
Organism: Phlebotomus papatasi; assembly: GCF_024763615.1. Classification (NCBI taxonomy): domain Eukaryota; kingdom Metazoa; phylum Arthropoda; class Insecta; order Diptera; family Psychodidae; genus Phlebotomus; species Phlebotomus papatasi. Next base: position 44,003,105 of record NC_077222.1, on the reverse strand, counting down.
TTAAAATTTAGAGATAAAGCATAGTCTATTTTCCGAAATATTCGACATCGTATTTTCGAAATTCAATTTTTCGATTAATCCGACCTTCAATTAATGAGAATTTTCCAAATCATCATTATTTTTCAAATTCTGGCGTAGATATTGCCATTCTAAAATATTTTTTTGTATTTAATTTTTTTTTGAAATTGAATTTTGTCGGAAATTTCTTTTTACTTGGCCTTATTTTTGTCTCGTGATGAAGGTTAAGTGCATCCCCCCAAAACCAGGTTTTTTTTCGATTTTTCTTAAAATTGGCCCAGCTTTTATTGATTTGGTATCAGTGCAATGAAACTCAGTTGATCTGCGAAAAACTGTGAGAATTGGAGTTTTAGTTGTGCTGCGTCCTAATTATCTTGTTCGTTGTATTTGTCTTGATCGTGGGTGATGAATATTATGTGTTTTCTTAACCAAGCGAGGTGCAACTTGTGTCGACCTGTGCCTGTGAGTCAATTTTGAAAAGTCCTCCTTGCGAGTTTTCGTAACAATTTTGCTTTTACATAGAGGAGTTAGGGTTGTTAGCCCCCTTTCTAGAAGGATCAGATTCCTTGTTCGAACATTTCTCAATACTGTGACGCTTTGCCATCTCTTTTAAGTGGTGATGGGTGATAGTTTCCAAAAAAAGAAATTAAGAATAAAAAAAAGATATGTGATTTGGATTGAAAATTATTGTTCTCATTGGTATTTTGAGATCCTGAAAAATATCCCATTTAGAATCGAAACATTTGCAAAATAAAATAAAATTGTAGAACATAAATTATACTGAAATCCCGCATTTGAATTCATTGCTACTATAAATGGTCAAAATCCATTAGAGAACAAAAAAAATGTTTGCAATAATATACAGCCTTTTTCAAATGAAACTTTTGCACTTTTTGTCCGCATACACCAATCCTTAAAACCTAATTCCAGGCTTGATCTCAAGAGCTCTTCAGAATGTAGGATTTCAGCATTGCTAATCCAATTTGAAAGAAATGTATGTACAGTACAAGTTCTTAACTGTATCCTAACAACTTGTGAAAGAATCTCAACCAAATTGCACAAGTATTTTGATTTCCTTCTTCCTGAAAAATTTCCTGGTAGAAGCAATTAAATGCATTTTATCTTCAACCTCTTTAAATACTCCCTGGACCAAATAAAATTCCTTTTACTGGTACTTTCTTGATTGCATTCAACAGCGATAAGTTTTTATTGGTACTCAACATTTTCCAGCTGCATCTTGTTTCCATTATGACTTTTTACGATTTTTGTCCTGACCAATTGCAGAAACTTTCCCACCAATCTATGTGACTGTCGTCTGTGCCATCAATTTTGGTGAGAATTATGAGCAGCAAATTGAATGCTTCCGTTTCTTCCTCCAGGATGAAAAGGGGGAAGCACAAAACGAAACTAGCATGTGATTCCATCGAATGATGATCCAAATAATAAATACAAATTGGTGCAAAAACTCCTCTGAGAGATGGCAAATCAATATTTATTTCCGTGAAATTTGTTAAAATTACCCGCCCTAGGCAAATGAATTTGAGTTCGAACGCCGAAGCACGTTTTGTGTGGAAAAAGGGATCTTCCAGGAGGAAAATGTTCTCGTGACATTGTGCTGTAAGCGAGTATTAGCAAGTGCTATTTATCTCTGTCTCATTTATCCTACCCCAATGATTTCCTCTCTTACACACACACACACACACGTATTCTCTTCCAGAGTGGGTGGATGATTGCTGGGAAAAGTTGGTAGGAGACTGGGAAATCTCCAACATAAACCTTTGTTTTTACTTCGGGGCAGTCTGGGGCAGAAAGATGGTGGTGGAAAAACCAAAAAAAAAATCCTTGTTAGTTGAAATAGAAGAGCCAATATAGTGATTTCTTTTCCCAGTTTCATGTTACTTTATGTTTCCACGTCATTTTGTACTTGGGTTAATCGACATTTCGTCGCTGGGAGCGAACACTCTGCACCCTCGACATGCTCTCATCAAGACATTACTCAGGGGTGTGCGAAAATAAATGAAGATGGAAACCATTAATGTTGATTAGAAACTATAGAAACATCCAGCTGTATGCGTGATGATAGTTCACTCACCTTGTAACATATATATTATCCACTGCAGTTTATACAAATTAGTACATTTCTAGGCCTTATATTAAATGTTAATTTTATGAATGGAATTAAGCGATATTTAAAGATCTTCAAGCAGTGTTAGCTAATTACGTATATTTTGTAATAATTATGTTATATTATGATTATTTTTATTTTATCAATTTTTTGCGCTCTTCATATATTGGTAAAGTAAATGCATTAGATTTTCAATGACTTCAATAAACAATTATTTTTGTATAGCACGTCATGAATATTTTCTGAAAGTTTCAAGTCATTTGCAATTAGGGTACGAGCTCATAATTTTGTAGAGTTTCTAAATTTGGACACTTTGAGGGTAAAATTGGACACTAAAAATAAATTGATTAAAATTATGGATTTTTATTCTAATATTTGATGAATAATGAATTCTATCTAAATATTTGTTCTTTTTAGAAGATTTTAACACTAAATACGTTAAATTTTGAATATGATTTAAATTAAAATTGCTTTGTTGAAAATTCAGTGTGAGCGATTGCTTACCAGAAATATGACAGAACTTCGTGTTTTTTTTCAGACTTATTTAGCTGTGGTACTAACAATCTTTCCTCGATATTTTTAAGTGATGTTATTAAATATTCATTGAATATTGTGTTGATTCACGTTAATGGTGATTCGTACATTTGACCTGAAGTGAAATTTGCCTTGTTGCGAAAGGCACTACTTGTTAAGGCCGGGTTACTACATGGGTCTCTCAGGTCAAAAAATAGGCCTTTTATATGATAATAATTTATTGTGTAGAAAATATTTTAGAAATTCAAACTTTTGGGATATGAAAGAGTAACTTTAGAACAAAATTAAAAAAAAAAATTAAAAAATTTTGAAAATTCGACCGTTGGTAGCTGATTTTCTGAACCATTCCTTAAAAAACAGACCTCGCGGTAGGCAGGATTTCTCACAGTAGGCTCATATGAAATCAAAGAACCGAATATACTCTATTAAAGGAACAGTTGGACCCGTGGATGAATGAAGTAAAAGTTTTTGTAAAAAAGTATCAATTTTACACTATTTTTCAACACATTTTGTATTGTAAAAATGGTTTTTATTAAAAGAAGTGCAAATTGCAAATCCTTCGTTCAAACAGTAGATAATACTTCTAAAAACAAGTATGCAAAATTTCAGAAAGATCGGTTTAGTAGGACTCTGAGTAATCTTGACTATTGCATTGTAACACGGTGATTTGAGAAAAACGTGTTTAAAGTTTACAACAATATACGCGCGCGGAATGCATTACTAAAAATGCTCTACCTCCGAGAGTTTTACTCCTATTGACTTGAAATTTTCAGAAACCCCTTAATTTCCGAAACTGTCAACAAGAGTTTTCTGCCCAAAAAAGTAGCGCTTCTGTTTTAATTGAAATTTTTTGATCAGTTGATGAGAAGTAAATGACTTCCGTTGTAGGGGAAAGTGCCCATGTTTTGCCCGGTCCCAAGCATCATAATGACTAAATTTTTGCTTTTTTTTCAAAAAATGTTACTCATCGCACCCATAGGAGAAAATGTCCTGTTTTTTAAATAGATAGCGGAGTTACATTCACAAACATAAGAAAAATTTTGTTATCATGAAGCTTGGGACCGTGCAGAACATGGGCTGGGCACTTTCCCCTAGTAAAGGGTAGGACAAGTAGATCTTTTTAATAATAGCCTTTGAGGATACTAATCTTTATTTTTCGGATACTGAACTTCTTCCTTCATAGAATCCCCAAGTTCCAAAAAATGGATGAAATATGATAATACCCCTTCAATTTTGCACATAATATGTATATTTCTTTGGATTTACGTAATGAATACTGATGGGGAGCACAGACTTATTAATACATCTTCATATATATATAATCATAAGAACTGCAGATTATTAAATGTCGCAGCTTCAAATTATGCCAAATTGGATTAAGAACTTCAACTATGCGTCTTTACAATTTCGAAATCTCTCTCTAAAATACTCCTAGGAAGTTTAATAATCCCCGGAAGCTTTACGTGTAGTGCCTCTTCTGCAAAAAAAAAGATTTAATTCAGGTGAAGTATATCGCGAAATCCTCGTGTCGTGTAATTTAATAGCATTGATCAAGAAGCAAAAGGAGATGATAGGAGTTTGTTGCAAGCGTACCACATAATAATACTGGGATGGGGATATGGTTCATGTTGTGTGTGGTTTGTGTGCGAAGTAATTCAACAAAATGACTGATAGTAGTTCATCTCTCGCTTCTTGGCGTGTGATCTAGTTTGTGTGCCGGCAGCCTTGTCAGGGAATACCATCGCATCTGGTTAGAGATTGTCTAGTGTTTCAAGTTTAGGGAGGAGGACGAATTATAGAGGAATTTTGAGGGAGTAGGAGAAACACAGAGTCAATTTACATAAGCAAACAGCACAATTCGGCAATGTTGACGAGAAAATGTTAGTTCAACATCAAGCAAAACGACAAGGCAAGATTGAAGATAGGCAAATTTTTCCTGCCTCAATCCTCCTTGCTCATGTGTGAGCCTTGGTGAAATCCTCTCAGAGAATAATTGATGTCATATTTCCTACTTTAACATATAGCACACACAGTCATTTTGCCAACAAATAATTCACAATTTTGCACAATTTTCTCATCTCTTCCTACCGGGCTTTTTTTTTTATTCATCTCATCTCGCATCAAGCTTAACAAAATGCTCCTTTTCCTCTATTTTACACCCCTATTTATAGCACAAAAATCTCACGCTCTTTTTTTTTGTACCACAACATCTCCTTCCATCAACGCGAGTCCAGGATGTAAATCCGGAAATTACTCTTTCAGTTGCCATCAGTTTTTCCCTTCCACTTTTAATTATAAAATAGAGAAAATTTCCCACATTTTCCCTTGATGATTCCTCAACTTTCATTATGGAGCGCAAAAGAGATGAGTGGAAATTCATTTTTCGACAAATCCCCACTCAAAATGATAACAACGCAATGTCTAACATTTTCACATGGTGCAAACTTAATGGAATGAAGCTTTCATGATCTCACTTTTTTTCAGACAGAGTTTATCATCCAGTTGTTCCGAAATACTGGAAAATCCTCCTCGTGGCTTTACTTTCAGTTTATATATTTATTTTTTTTAAATCTCATTATTTAATCCCTATTCTAGTGTGGATTGCACTATCATTTTTTTAGTGCTTGCTTCCCAAGGAGAAACAATGGATGTTTAAAATTGATTGATTTTAAAGTGCATTATATTTAATTAATACACATGTATGTACAAATATGTGGTATGTTTATAAAATTTTTAAGATACCAATTAAACAGAAATGTTCTATCGGATATTTTTGTAATTAATTGTTTTAAGCGAATATTGAAATGCAACATCACAAAATCAAAATTCGCTCAATAATTTGCCAATTAGTTACACAAGTTGGAGATATGCCATAAAAGCAAATTTCAGAAATGATACTTCTCAGAATTTTGGAAAAAACAACATTATTTTAAATTATGTCGTACGGGGAAGTGGGGCACCTTTGAAAGTGGGACACCTTTGAAATTCGGATTTTTCATCTATTTTTATATAAAATGGAGCCTTATCGTGGTATAATTTAGATGTACAAACAGATTGAGAAGCTAAATTACATTATGATATATGGCTCAGTTCCACTTAAAAATTGTAGAAAAATCCCAATTTCATGGGTGCCCACTTCCCCCTACATACTGGAAATCACTGAATTGAGCCAGTCTCATACACAAATATCTTTCTCTCTCTAAAAATTCTAAATAAAATTTTAGTAAACCTGACACAAAGATAGTAGTTGTAGAATTTAACAAAAAAAGCTTTTTTTAAAGTTTATAAAAGGGGTAATACCCTCAAAGTCTTCATGCTCTAACAGCTTTTAAGTTCGAAATGAATGAATAAACGAACGATGTTCGTTCAGATTAGAGAAATATGATATGAATAATTATACATTATATAAATAAAACATAATCTATCGTTATAAATATACATATATACATACATATATATACATATACATATATATACATATATATACATATTTTCGAATGTTTTAGAAGTACACAGTAAAAAAATATTACAACTAAAATAGTGGGTAATTTTTTGCATCACTATTTTAATGGTAATTTTGACAAACGTGTAATTTTTGAAACGTGTAATTTCCCGCGTGTAATCTCTCACGTGTATTTTTTTGCGTGTAATATGCAGAATGTAATCTGGAATTCTGTGTAAAGTGGTGCGTGTAAAATACAAAAACTTGTAATTTCAAACGTGTAATTTTATTTTCTTGTAAAATGTTTTTACAAAATATTTTTTTTTTATTTTCCTGCTCTTTTTTCTCTGCTGGTTTTATCCATTTCCAACAGATGATGTCCCGAGTACAGGGATGACTTCTTTTTGTTGATGAGATTGATGATGAACGAATCTGTAAAAAGAGACAAACGAGAGATTGATATAGCAAATTTGCAGTTCCGGGAACCATATTTACGCGATCATGAACAGATTCAGAAGAAAATTAGAAAAAAAAGCTGAAACCTTAAGGGTGCTGCTATCTTCCTTCACTGCTCCACCGGCTATTCCTCCTTCACGTCTTTAGAAGCTGAATTTCGTCTTCCGGTCATTCCGTCATCCTCTTAACGTCTTGCTGTTCATCCCCGTAAAATTTTCTTCTGTGAATAAAAAATAAACTAAATTGTATAAAAATGGGACTGACGTGATAATCGTGATAATCACAAATTGTCTGTGGAATACCCCAAAAATATCGCACTAAGGGAAATTGTTTCCGGAATCACAGAAGTGCGACTGGAGAAATTCCATAATGAAAAATGAGGCTAAGATAAATCACTTGAACATGCGGGAGGCACTGAGGGATGCATTTTGAACCCACTATGATAACGGGAGCGCTCTACGGGACAGAAAACTTAGGGAAATCGTCTGTTCCGGGAATAATATGTGGAATTTTGACAAGTTTGAAGCACGTTCAAAACCTGTTCAAAAAATTGCAGATTTTTGCACCGTGTTTTTAAAGGATTTCACAGTACGATTGATAATCACTCTGGGGGCTATATTGGGGGCCACCAGTGGCCAAAAACTGCCCTTTGAGACAGAAAACTTGTATGTAAAATGACGCCCCGCAACAAGGCATTTTACACTGGAATTTTTTCACTATTTGTCGCAATAACACTTGAAAAGCTTGAAAACCCACACTGAGGAAATGCATTTCACTTTTTATTTAAGGGATTAGATTGTTTTTGAACAAGATTATGGCGTGAAAAGTCGAAAAACAAAGGAAAATACTCACCGAGGTGGATGCTTCCTGCAGCTGTCAAACTGTAATGGCGAATTTACACGTTTTCGATTACACGCACCAAATTTTACACGCAGTGGAATATTTACCACTTTTTTAGTAACACAGTTCCACTTAAATAATGGTAAAATTACATTTTTGAATTACACGCTGAAAATTTTTACACAAATTATTTTTTACACAAAATTTACCATTTTAATAGTGGTAAAAATTAAAATTTACAATTTTTTTAGTGGTAATTTGGAAATTACACGTTATTTTTTTTACACGATTTTTTACTGTAGTTAAGGCGCATATTTCGTCCTTGGATACCTATGTTCGAAAACCATTTAGATATCGAATTTTTGAAGATCAGTGTTTAACCACTTTGGAGGGGCTATTTTTCAACCGATTTGCTTATATTTGGATTTTATGAAAGATCTTGAAGTTTCTAACCCGACTGGATTGAACACAATCGGTCATGAGTGTATACCCGTAAATGATTTACCTTTCTCGGATTTACTTTTTATTTATTCGAGAGCTTTTGTTACTCGTGCTAAAATAATCTAAAACCTACTTTTCTTAACCAATTTCTTATTTCGGAATGGCTTTTTAAATTTATTAATCATTTTAATCGACAGTAAAATGGTATGTTCCCATAAAGCATATGCGAAAAATTAATACAAGGATACGGATAGCTCTTTTTCGTGAGTTCGAGCACTCCACAAAGCTAAGACGCTTTGCCATCTCATTTTTATTGGTAATTTGAGAAATGAATTGAACCAGTTGAATAGTTAAAGGGAAATAGCTATTTTTTCTAAATATGTTTGCTTTCCCATTTCTAGTTCTCCATATTTCAATTTTCTCAAGTCTAATACAAAGTATATTTAAAATAGAATAGAATAATTAAAATTAAAGAAGATTAAACGAACGTGTGTTATAACTTTTTTATGATAAAGATTTAACTCTTTTACAAAATAAAGCACCGTGAAAGAAATTTTATAAAGATTTTTTATGATGTGAGCTTTTTACGGCTTACTGTATTATTCGAAATCAAGAAGTACGACAAAGCTTTATAAGACGATTCAGGGTTATTGACATAAGAATATTTAATGTGAAGAAACATTCTCTGAGTATTGTAATTCTATTGAACAAAAAAATCTATGCCGAAATGTTTTAATAAGGTCAATATTTGTTTTTATATCGGTCATTGCGATTAGGTAAATACCAGAATTATCAATATTTTGTTGAAATAGTTTCAAATCGCAAGATAAAAGCTATATTAACAAAACATGCAAGCACTATGCATTAAATCCAAATGTATTATCTGGTTCACTGTCGACAATATTCAGTGTACAAAGATACAGGTATCATAGCAAGTGCTTGGCAATATTCGCAAAATTGAAGTTAGTGGCAAAAGCACATAACCATATTGCGGTGTTTCTAATAGGTGAAGAGAATGCTTCTTCGAAACAATGCACCAGAATAATGTTCATTACCAACCAATTTTCTAAGTCACTTGTGTTGTATAAAAATGAATTTCATAATCAAATTATATAGTAATTTATTTTCTTTAATTATGCAAGCTTGCTATAAAAATTTGTTTTTTAAAGCTTTGTTCGCAGATTTTTTTCTGTAGCTCTTAAAATGTATAAACTTCTTTCAGATCACGATTTTCGCTCGGTGATATCTTTAATGTTTCTTCCCATAGTATCGAAAGAATGCAAAAATTGTGCATATCGTTTGTCGTATCCATTTCTTCAAACGTGCTCTCATCGGAGTCAGAAAAAAGTCGCTGTGAAATAAAGGCAAAATGTGTGAGAAGCATTTCAACTACTATCTTATTTATTGAATAATTAAAATTCCTTGGCTTTTTTCATCCTTATGGTAAATATTCGTATTCAGAAAATGCACAATAGAATACAAAATTGTGCACGGTGAGAATGAAATACAAGAATATTTTCGGATGCTCCCTACTTTTTCACATCCCCAAAACATTATTGTATCAACAGATTGTTATTCATGATGCTTCAATTGTTGCCTATATGCAATTTTCACATTGAATCATTTCGAAGCAACTTGCCGTGTGAACATGCCCAATATTTCCAATGGCAGAGGCATTCAAAAAAGCTCTCTCCGTGTGCAACATCCCAAGGCATTTTTCAAGATATATTTTATTTCCACATTTTACCCCCATCCATCCTTTTTCTATCCAATTCCATTCAATGTCGAATAATATTGCAATATTATTTCTTTGTATTTCCTTTGCCCATTCTCTCATAGCTCTTGTATGTAGCTTGGCTGTTCACATGAAAAGCACTTTTCACCCTATCGTATACCATTTGATTTCAACCGCCCAATTGTATTGCTAGTGAAAGTTTCTGGTTGTGCAGAAAGCTTCGTAGTTTCACAATTTTCAAATAAATATTAAGTTTTTATATTTAAAGTGGCTGAAAACGATGTGTGTAAATATTTGTCAAAAAGTTTCAAATAATACCATTGCATTGTGGTTTTTTTTGTCATGAAATAAGGGTTGGGCAATTAAAAAAAAAATACTTGTAAAAATACTTTCATCTGTTATTGTACGGGAAGGTCGCAAATCAAAATCTAATATTAAAAAAAAATGTATTAAATGTGTATATATATTACGAGAAAAATAACAGACTTCAATAAAATATGGAGGAAACACGCATAGAGCTTTTTTCGAATCACACACTAAAAGAGTGACAAGATGAGCGCAAGTTTTAAAGTTTATGAAAGAATTTGAAAGTTCTCTATATTGATAATGCCCTTATATTTCTTAAATTTGTTCTTTTACAGAGACAGAGAAGCCAATTTGAACGTTAAAGTCCTTACACAAAGAGATTAATCAGCTGAGATTCTTTACAATCTCAGCTTTTGTGGTCCTAGGTGAAATTCGACCTCGTCAGATCGGGCCCAAATTTTGGATTTACACATTTTGACACTCATAGATCACGAATATCATATGCGCCAAAAAGTCGATTTTCGTGTACGTCCCGTCCCGTCCGTCCGTCCGTCCGTCCGTCCGTCCGTCAGAGATATCGACAAGCGGTTTTCGGCAAAGGTTAAATGTCGATAGGTGGCTAGAAGTGGGTGATGTCAGATCCACTCCCCCCTCACCCCCTTCCGCCATTTTGGAATATCCTTTCAGTATGTTATAGCTGGGCCTAAGAGCTTTCGATCGATACTAAACTTAACCCCCTCCGACCCTCCTGACCCGAGCTAGAGGGGGTCAAAAATTCAATTTTCAAATGGTGATATCGCGGCTTCTAATTATCGAATTTGGAAAAATTTTGGTGTTTTGTGACACTGCAATTTCATCCGATTAAATCGAAGGATCGATTAATCGAAAAATAGATTTTCGACATTTTCGATTAATTAATCTCGAATATTAGGTGAGATTCTTAACAATCTCACCTACTATAATACTAACAAAATTTCATGTCGTCCGATCGACCTCAAACTTGGCCAAAATGTGTTTCGCCACTTCCTGATCACGAATATATATGTGGCTATTTTACGTTCCCGGCCGGCCGGCCGGCCGCTCTTTGGAGCTTAATAGCTCCTAAACTAAAAGAGATATCGACTTGCGGTTTTCGGCAAAGGTTATATATCGGGTGAAAATTGCAACTTGGTGCATTGACCCCCCCACCCCCCACCCCTCCTTCCGCCATTTTGAAGACCCCCCTTTTTTGTTTTCTCAATAGCTCAGCCCCTATGGCATCGAGCGGGCTCAAATTTTAGTATTTTATAGCTGGGCCTTAGGGCTTCTCATCAATACCAAACTTAAGATCCCCGACCCCCCTGACCCGAGCTATAAGGGTCCAAAAAAAAATTCTTAAAATGGCCATAACTCCTGTTCTAATTGTCAGAATTTAAAAAATGAGGGCTTTTTGGAAAGCTCTCATGAAATGCCACCTCCACTTCTAAGATCTCAAGTTCATAAAACCACCGCTAGGGGCGCTATTATTAAAAAGAAAATTTTTAAATCTTATAAGTTAAATAACTCAAAAATTCCATTGTGCATCGGGCTGAAATTTTAGTATGTTGTAGCTGTTGATTATACCTTTTGTATAGGGCCACTTTTGTACAGAGGACAGTTTGTCCTATTTTAAATTAAATAAATTGAATTGAATACCTATCAAACAAATAAAACCTTAAGTCGATCTAAAACCCCTGACCCGAGCTATAAGGGGTCAAAGTTCGAACATTGACCGGCCTCTATCTCCGGTTCTAACTAACATAGCGACCTAAATTTTACCTTTTTGGTTTCGTCTCGATGAGCACTTTCAGATGAAAGTTCAAAAAGTCACCACAGGTGGCGCTGTGATAGCGTCAAAATTCATCGAAATTCAAAGTCACTTTTCTCAAAAACGGCATTGTGCAAGTTAATGAAATTTTAGTATGTTGTAGTCCAGTCTAGGACGTTTCCAAAATGGTGCAAATGCGCGCTGTGGTTAAAACAGAACCGGAGATATGAGGGGTCAAAGTTCACGAAATTCAAAAAATCATATCTCCGGTTCTATGTGACCGATTTTGATGAATGAGAGCTTATACGAAAGGTCTCACCAAATGCTACAACTTTTTAGAATATTTGAACTTCGCGGGACCAACACCAGGGGCGCCACAGTCGAAAAACCAATTTCAATATCACATAACCTCAATTATCTCGACTGTCGCTGAACCGATTTTGATGATTACTTCAACATAATTGTAGAGGACATTTGCCTCTACATTTCGTCCATACATCATTTTCCGCTCAGACTACGCTATCACTCCGATTTTGCCGTTTAAGTGTGAAAAAATTGATTTTTCCCATAATAACGCTTTGAAATCACTCAGATGCCAATTTGAGTGCCTCTACTCCACCAAGACACTTAAAATAGGGTTTTAAATGGAAAGTCCCACAAAAGACAACAATTCTTTGATATAGTTGAAGTTCAACAAATGACTACTTGGGGCACTATGGATGAAAAAACAAGTTAAGAAACAAAAGACCTGGATTATCTTGGCTTCTGAGTAATCGATGAGATCATGTTCTATGGAAAAATTATAGAGTACATTCTGGTCTACATTTCACCCATATATCACTTTTGTGCCAGTTCATCCAAATCCTTGATATTTTGGTTTAAATACAAAATTTGTATAATTTCACGAATTTGATTCAAGATAACTGAATGGCGTCTCCCAACTTCAGCTCTAAATCAAATTTGCATGCATTCCGAGTTAGCTCACATTAAGAATCTCACCTACATAAGCCGTTTAGGATTATCTGTCCCTTTAATTTTTTACTGACCGAATTTGGATTTTTTACTAACCAATTTGAATTTTTTACTGACAAAAAAGATTTTGCTCTTAACATCTATTCTAAAGACGACTTCACATTCAATTAATGCACTAGAACTTTAATCTTTTATCAAGTCAATATATTTTTTTAAGAATTAAAACACGGGTTTTGACCTGGTTAGGATTTATTCCTTTTTTCTCTTTACGACGTTTCGGGGATTGTTGTCCCCTTCTTCAGGTCTACAAATTAAACAAAATTAATTTTTAGAAATTTTCAATAACCTAAAATAACATGGATCGTTCTTTTGACTTTCACTTACATTGAGATTAATTGGACAAATCGGGTCAGGGTTTTTCACAATCACTATCTTTTTACACAGAGTTGGACAAATTTGCACCATGACGGTCAAATGCCGACTGATGGGCTATTCCGTTACGTGGGATCGTTGACCCCCAAGTCTGGTGATTTCATTCCTCTCTCCTGTGATCCGATTGATGACGTTCTCCTTGCTCATGCATTTGACTAGTTCCTCCTTCACAACTGTGGAAAGAATCTTCTGCTTCCCTGGTAGGCACATGTTGTCGTTGTTTCACTCTTTGCAATAAGTGTGAATATATTGAACTAATGGCAGTTGTATCTGTTCTTTTGTTGATGTTGTCTCGTTTCGTCATGTGGATGTACAGCATCTCCAGGAACTCCAGTTGTTTATTATGATCACATTTGTCGATGATTTCGGTTTGGTCAAACCTGAATTGATGTTTGTTTTCTCTTGCGTGGGTGACCAAAGCAGTGACGTCTTGTTTTTCTTCTGTGTTGTTTTGTTGTTGTTTTATGCTACGTTCATGTTGTGATATTCTGTCTTTTAGTCTTTGTATTGTTTTACCCACATACGTTTTACCACATTCGCATGGGATCTGATAGACCACTCCACTATCTGCTAAAGGGTTGATTTTATCTTTGAGATTAGTGTGTAGTTTGTGATTCGTATTGCGACATTTAAATGATATTTTTAATTCATTCATTTCCGATCTTAGTATTTTTCGGATCTTGTCACTGAGTGTTGGTATGTACATTATGGATCTATATGTGACGTCATTTGGATTTGTGTCCTCTCGTGTTGTGTTGTGATTTGTGTTGTTGTTGTGGGTGTTCCAGAGAGCATTGATTAATCTAGTCGGGAAACCATTCATTTTTAATTTCGTAATAATTATGTTCTTCGTATTGTCTGTATTGGCTGTTGTTAACTTGAGAACCCGGTTAATGAGACCAATCGCAGTGCTGACTTTTTGTTGTAAAGGATGGTTTGAGTGATAATTTAGCATCCTGTCCGATGCTATCGGCTTTTTGTACCACATTGTACGCATGCATGATTCTTGTCTCACTACGTATGTATCCAGATATGGTATGGCTCCATCAACTTCTTTTTCAATTGTGAATTGGAGTTTTTCATGGTAGTTATTAAAGTACGATAGGACTTCATCGGATTTGTCATGTGGGATCAGGCAGAACAAATCATCCACATATTTAGTCAGGCAGACAATTTGGAATGGGATTCTTTGGGTTATGTTGATCAATACATGATCCATAACAATATCTGCAATCACTGGGGAAAGCGGGCCACCCATGGGCATTCCATCAATTTGGACATAATGTTGATCATTGTATGTAAAGTAGCTTGTTTCGAGGCATAGGCGTAGCATTTGTTCGAAGAGATCCTTACTGATATCTGTGTTGATTTTGTTAGAATTCCAGAGTTCATCTACTATTTCCATTGCCAGCTGACGTGGGATGTTTGGAAATAGGGATACCACATCCAAACTGATCATTATGTATCCTTCGGGTACTTCTGTGTTACAGACTCTATCCACAAACTCGTACGAGTCCTTCACGCTGTATCCTCCTAAATTGGTTGCTTGCCTGAGAATGTGTATCAGGAATTTAGAGAGACTGTATGTGGGTGATTTTATGCATGATGCAATAGGTCTTAAGGGAGTATCTGGTTTGTGGATTTTGGGGAGTCCATAAATCCTAGGGGTCCTTGAATTGTGCGTGGTAAGTTGTCGTCTAGTGATAGGATCAATGTGTCCTCTATCGTACAGTTTTTTCACCAACGCATTGTTCTTGTTTTCTGTAGTGATTGTCTTGGACATTGGTATTTTCTTGTATGTTGACTCGTCTGATACTATGTTTAGCATTTTGTTCTCATAGTCCTGCTTCCACATAAAAACCGTTTTGTTTCCCTTATCAGATGTAGTAATGATGATATCCTCGTGTTCTTTGATGAAATTCCTTGTTGTTCTCTCTAAATGCATGAAATATTTGTCTTGTGAGCGTAATTTGTGATGTGTGAGGTGGCTATTGATAAGTTGGGATATTTTATACCTTAATGTGTTCTTTTTCGTTTCATTATTGTCATTATTTATTGTATCAATCACACCTTCAATCTCAGTTAAGAGATGTAATATTGTACGTGGTGAAAGATTTTGTTGTGGTAATGCAAACTTTGGGCTTAAGCCCATGAGAAGTTTTACTTCGTGAGGTATAGGAACATCAGTCTTGTTTACAACCCAATCAGCTGATGGCATGTTGGTGACGTGCCCCAATTGCCTCAAAAAGAGGGCATTGAACTTTTCCTGTTGATTGCTAGTTGACCTCCGAAATTCCCGCCAGAAGACCTGATCTTGCACGAGCAAGAAACCATTCACTGATGCTATCTCTGTCGCTCTCAGTCTCTGTTGTAAGTTCATTAAACTCAGTTTAGTTTGTCCAATCTCCCAGTAAGTCACCTTGATCTCCATGTAAAGTATTCTAAGTTGGAACGATCTCACCATTGTATCTATTTGTCTGTTGTACGGTGAATCCTTGGTGAGTGTTTGATATAGGCATTTGACATTGTTAAAGATATGCGAGGGGGTCAACCCCATTTTTCGACAATTCAGCAGGAATTTCTTCCTTGCCAGTAACCGTGCGAACTTACGTTGTCCTCGCATATATGTTTTCATCATTGATGCTGTTTCTGATCCAAAATTGCTCTGAATAATTTGTAGATAGCTAGTCATTTTTCCGTGTGTTGTATTACTAGATGTAGTTCGGTCAGTTTTGATTGATGAGAATTAAAACACGGGTTTTGACCTGGTTAGGATTTATTCCTTTTTTCTCTTTACGACGTTTCGGGGATTGTTGTCCCCTTCTTCAGGTCTACAAATTAAACAAAATTAATTTTTAGAAATTTTCAATAACCTAAAATAACATGGATCGTTCTTTTGACTTTCACTTACATTGAGATTAATTGGACAAATCGGGTCAGGGTTTTTCACAATCACTATCTTTTTACACAGAGTTGGACAAATTTGCACCATGACGGTCAAATGCCGACTGATGGGCTATTCCGTTACGTGGGATCGTTGACCCCCAAGTCTGGTGATTTCATTCCTCTCTCCTGTGATCCGATTGATGACGTTCTCCTTGCTCATGCATTTGACTAGTTCCTCCTTCACAACTGTGGAAAGAATCTTCTGCTTCCCTGGTAGGCACATGTTGTCGTTGTTTCACTCTTTGCAATAAGTGTGAATATATTGAACTAATGGCAGTTGTATCTGTTCTTTTGTTGATGTTGTCTCGTTTCGTCATGTGGATGTACAGCATCTCCAGGAACTCCAGTTGTTTATTATGATCACATTTGTCGATGATTTCGGTTTGGTCAAACCTGAATTGATGTTTGTTTTCTCTTGCGTGGGTGACCAAAGCAGTGACGTCTTGTTTTTCTTCTGTGTTGTTTTGTTGTTGTTTTATGCTACGTTCATGTTGTGATATTCTGTCTTTTAGTCTTTGTATTGTTTTACCCACATACGTTTTACCACATTCGCATGGGATCTGATAGACCACTCCACTATCTGCTAAAGGGTTGATTTTATCTTTGAGATTAGTGTGTAGTTTGTGATTCGTATTGCGACATTTAAATGATATTTTTAATTCATTCATTTCCGATCTTAGTATTTTTCGGATCTTGTCACTGAGTGTTGGTATGTACATTATGGATCTATATGTGACGTCATTTGGATTTGTGTCCTCTCGTGTTGTGTTGTGATTTGTGTTGTTGTTGTGGGTGTTCCAGAGAGCATTGATTAATCTAGTCGGGAAACCATTCATTTTTAATTTCGTAATAATTATGTTCTTCGTATTGTCTGTATTGGCTGTTGTTAACTTGAGAACCCGGTTAATGAGACCAATCGCAGTGCTGACTTTTTGTTGTAAAGGATGGTTTGAGTGATAATTTAGCATCCTGTCCGATGCTATCGGCTTTTTGTACCACATTGTACGCATGCATGATTCTTGTCTCACTACGTATGTATCCAGATATGGTATGGCTCCATCAACTTCTTTTTCAATTGTGAATTGGAGTTTTTCATGGTAGTTATTAAAGTACGATAGGACTTCATCGGATTTGTCATGTGGGATCAGGCAGAACAAATCATCCACATATTTAGTCAGGCAGACAATTTGGAATGGGATTCTTTGGGTTATGTTGATCAATACATGATCCATAACAATATCTGCAATCACTGGGGAAAGCGGGCCACCCATGGGCATTCCATCAATTTGGACATAATGTTGATCATTGTATGTAAAGTAGCTTGTTTCGAGGCATAGGCGTAGCATTTGTTCGAAGAGATCCTTACTGATATCTGTGTTGATTTTGTTAGAATTCCAGAGTTCATCTACTATTTCCATTGCCAGCTGACGTGGGATGTTTGGAAATAGGGATACCACATCCAAACTGATCATTATGTATCCTTCGGGTACTTCTGTGTTACAGACTCTATCCACAAACTCGTACGAGTCCTTCACGCTGTATCCTCCTAAATTGGTTGCTTGCCTGAGAATGTGTATCAGGAATTTAGAGAGACTGTATGTGGGTGATTTTATGCATGATGCAATAGGTCTTAAGGGAGTATCTGGTTTGTGGATTTTGGGGAGTCCATAAATCCTAGGGGTCCTTGAATTGTGCGTGGTAAGTTGTCGTCTAGTGATAGGATCAATGTGTCCTCTATCGTACAGTTTTTTCACCAACGCATTGTTCTTGTTTTCTGTAGTGATTGTCTTGGACATTGGTATTTTCTTGTATGTTGACTCGTCTGATACTATGTTTAGCATTTTGTTCTCATAGTCCTGCTTCCACATAAAAACCGTTTTGTTTCCCTTATCAGATGTAGTAATGATGATATCCTCGTGTTCTTTGATGAAATTCCTTGTTGTTCTCTCTAAATGCATGAAATATTTGTCTTGTGAGCGTAATTTGTGATGTGTGAGGTGGCTATTGATAAGTTGGGATATTTTATACCTTAATGTGTTCTTTTTCGTTTCATTATTGTCATTATTTATTGTATCAATCACACCTTCAATCTCAGTTAAGAGATGTAATATTGTACGTGGTGGAAGATTTTGTTGTGGTAATGCAAACTTTGGGCTTAAGCCCATGAGAAGTTTTACTTCGTGAGGTATAGGAACATCAGTCTTGTTTACAACCCAATCAGCTGATGGCATGTTGGTGACGTGCCCCAATTGCCTCAAAAAGAGGGCATTGAACTTTTCCTGTTGATTGCTAGTTGACCTCCGAAATTCCCGCCAGAAGACCTGATCTTGCACGAGCAAGAAACCATTCACTGATGCTATCTCTGTCGCTCTCAGTCTCTGTTGTAAGTTCATTAAACTCAGTTTAGTTTGTCCAATCTCCCAGTAAGTCACCTTGATCTCCATGTAAAGTATTCTAAGTTGGAACGATCTCACCATTGTATCTATTTGTCTGTTGTACGGTGAATCCTTGGTGAGTGTTTGATATAGGCATTTGACATTGTTAAAGATATGCGAGGGGGTCAACCCCATTTTTCGACAATTCAGCAGGAATTTCTTCCTTGCCAGTAACCGTGCGAACTTACGTTGTCCTCGCATATATGTTTTCATCATTGATGCTGTTTCTGATCCAAAATTGCTCTGAATAATTTGTAGATAGCTAGTCATTTTTCCGTGTGTTGTATTACTAGATGTAGTTCGGTCAGTTTTGATTGATGAGAATTAAAACACGGGTTTTGACCTGGTTAGGATTTATTCCTTTTTTCTCTTTACGACGTTTCGGGGATTGTTGTCCCCTTCTTCAGGTCTACAAATTAAACAAAATTAATTTTTAGAAATTTTCAATAACCTAAAATAACATGGATCGTTCTTTTGACTTTCACTTACATTGAGATTAATTGGACAAATCGGGTCAGGGTTTTTCACAATCACTATCTTTTTACACAGAGTTGGACAAATTTGCACCATGACGGTCAAATGCCGACTGATGGGCTATTCCGTTACGTGGGATCGTTGACCCCCAAGTCTGGTGATTTCATTCCTCTCTCCTGTGATCCGATTGATGACGTTCTCCTTGCTCATGCATTTGACTAGTTCCTCCTTCACAACTGTGGAAAGAATCTTCTGCTTCCCTGGTAGGCACATGTTGTCTTTGTTTCACTCTTTGCAATAAGTGTGAATATATTGAACTAATGGCAGTTGTATCTGTTCTTTTGTTGATGTTGTCTCGTTTCGTCATGTGGATGTACAGCATCTCCAGGAACTCCAGTTGTTTATTATGATCACATTTGTCGATGATTTCGGTTTGGTCAAACCTGAATTGATGTTTGTTTTCTCTTGCGTGGGTGACCAAAGCAGTGACGTCTTGTTTTTCTTCTGTGTTGTTTTGTTGTTGTTTTATGCTACGTTCATGTTGTGATATTCTGTCTTTTAGTCTTTGTATTGTTTTACCCACATACGTTTTACCACATTCGCATGGGATCTGATAGACCACTCCACTATCTGCTAAAGGGTTGATTTTATCTTTGAGATTAGTGTGTAGTTTGTGATTCGTATTGCGACATTTAAATGATATTTTTAATTCATTCATTTCCGATCTTAGTATTAGATGAGTATCAGATCCCATGCGAATGTGGTAAAACGTATGTGGGTAAAACAATACAAAGACTAAAAGACAGAATATCACAACATGAACGTAGCATAAAACAACAACAAAACAACATAGAAGAAAAACAAGACGTCACTGCTTTGGTCACCCACGCAAGAGAAAACAAACATCAATTCAGGTTTGACCAAACCGAAATCATCGACAAATGTGATCATAATAAACAACTGGAGTTCCTGGAGATGCTGTACATCCACATGACGAAACGAGACAACATCAACAAAAGAACAGATACAACTGCCATTAGTTCAATATATTCACACTTATTGCAAAGAGTGAAACAACGACAACATGTGCCTACCAGGGAAGCAGAAGATTCTTTCCACAGTTGTGAAGGAGGAACTAGTCAAAT
This sequence comes from Phlebotomus papatasi, assembly GCF_024763615.1. NCBI lineage: Eukaryota > Metazoa > Arthropoda > Insecta > Diptera > Psychodidae > Phlebotomus > Phlebotomus papatasi. Next base: position 43,983,018 of record NC_077222.1, on the reverse strand, counting down.
GCATGAGCAAGGAGAACGTCATCAATCGGATCACAGGAGAGAGGAATGAAATCACCAGACTTGGGGGTCAACGATCCCACGTAACGGAATAGCCCATCAGTCGGCATTTGACCGTCATGGTGCAAATTTGTCCAACTCTGTGTAAAAAGATAGTGATTGTGAAAAACCCTGACCCGATTTGTCCAATTAATCTCAATGTAAGTGAAAGTCAAAAGAACGATCCATGTTATTTTAGGTTATTGAAAATTTCTAAAAATTAATTTTGTTTAATTTGTAGACCTGAAGAAGGGGACAACAATCCCCGAAACGTCGTAAAGAGAAAAAAGGAATAAATCCTAACCAGGTCAAAACCCGTGTTTTAATTCTCATAAATCAAAACTGACCGAACTACATCTACTAATTTCTTATACGATAATCCATTGTATTATATCTAAACTATTTTTGGTGA